>NW_027466806.1:217500-220000 GCF_050436995.1 Anticarsia gemmatalis | reverse complement strand
AACAATGACGCTCTCGCGTGTTCTCGTTATGTGCGTTCGATTGACGAGCGCTCTCGTCGAGGTATCAACTCGTGGTAGCGGATTTGTATACCAGTCTACGTTGAAGTTACGACGAGCGCGACGCGAGATACGTTCGTCGGGTGGCGGCGCGAGATGCGCCACCCACCGTCGAACAGAGTCTCTTTTTTGAGTTTTGGGTGTTTAGGATATATAAATATTATCATCACCATCATCGTCCATCATCGTTCATCGTGTGTGTTGTGTGTGCACAACGACAACAAAAACAGCGCGACGACAACAACGACAACACGTTAATGATCCTTCCGCAGGTTCCCCTACGGAAACCTTGTTACGACTTTTACTTCCTCTAAATGATCAAGTTTGGTCAACTTCCCAGCAACGCCGACGGCCGTGAAGCCACCGCGTGTCGGTCCGAAGACCTCACTAAATCATTCAATCGGTAGTAGCGACGGGCGGTGTGTACAAAGGGCAGGGACGTAATCAACGCGAGCTTATGACTCGCGCTTACTAGGAATTCCTCGTTTATGGGGGATAATTGCAAACCCCAATCCCCAGCACGAAGGAGTTTCAGCGGGTTGCCCGGGCCTCTAGGCCAGGGAGAACATGCTGATTCCTTCAGTGTAGCGCGCGTGCGGCCCAGGACATCTAAGGGCATCACAGACCTGTTATTGCTCAATCTCGTGCGGCTCGAAGCCGCCGGTCCCTCTAAGAAGAATTTTAATACGTCGCCAGTGAGTTGCGTGACGGAGCCACGCACACCTAAATGACGACGCCTATTTAGCAGGCTAGAGTCTCGTTCGTTACCGGAATTAACCAGACAAATCGCTCCACCAACTAAGAACGGCCATGCACCACCACCCACCGAATCAAGAAAGAGCTGTTAATCTGTCAATCCTTCCGGTGTCCGGGCCTGGTGAGATTTCCCGTGTTGAGTCAAATTAAGCCGCAGGCTCCACTCCTGGTGGTGCCCTTCCGTCAATTCCTTTAAGTTTCAGCTTTGCAACCATACTCCCCCCGGAGTCCAAAATCTTTGGTTTCCCGGAAGCTGCCCGCCGAGCCATTGTAGTAACGTCGGCGGATCGCTAGATGACATATTTACGGTTAGAACTAGGGCGGTATCTAATCGCCTTCGAACCTCTAACTTTCGTTCTTGATTGATGAAAACACCTTTGGCAAATGCTTTCGCTGATGTTCGTCTTGCGACGATCCAAGAATTTCACCTCTAACGTCGCAATACGAATGCCCCCAGTTATCCCTATTAATCATTACCTCGGAGTTCTGAAAACCAACAAAATAGAACCGAGATCATATTCTATTATTCCATGCACGAAATATTCAAGCAGCATTTTGAGCCCGCTTTGAGCACTCTAATTTGTTCAAAGTAAAATTGTCGGCCCACCTCGACACTCACCGAAGAGCACCGCGATAGGATTTTGATATTGAACCGGCGTATTACCGCCGGCTCACCGACGATATGCTCCGCAGACGTGTCAGTATCACCGCGGATGCGGTGCACCGACAGCGCGGCGCACAAATGCAACTACGAGCTTTTTAACCGCAACAATTTTAGTATACGCTATTGGAGCTGGAATTACCGCGGCTGCTGGCACCAGACTTGCCCTCCAATTGTTCCTCGTTAAAATATTTAAAGTGTACTCATTCCGATTACGAGGCCTCGTAAGAGTCCCGTATCGTTATTTTTCGTCACTACCTCCCCGTGCCGGGAGTGGGTAATTTGCGCGCCTGCTGCCTTCCTTGGATGTGGTAGCCGTTTCTCAGGCTCCCTCTCCGGAATCGAACCCTGATTCCCCGTTACCCGTGACAACCATGGTAGTCGCAGAAACTACCATCGAAAGTTGATAAGGCAGACATTTGAAAGATGCGTCGCCGGTACTGGACCATGCGATCGGCAAAAGTTATCCAGATTCATCAAAATTAACGACTTCAGACGCGGGGCCCTCCGTCGATTGGTTTTGATCTAATAAAAGCACTCATCCCATCACTGGTCAGAGTTCTGATTGCATGTATTAGCTCTAGAATTACCACAGTTATCCAAGTAACTGAGTAAGATCTAAGGAACCAAAACTGATATATTGAGCCATTCGCGGTATCGCCTTAATACGGCTTGCACTGAGACATGCATGGCTTAATCTTTGAGACAAGCATATAACTACTGGCAGGATCAACCAGGGAGCTATCGAATAGAACACGCGCTCGTAGCGCGCACTCCGTCGATCCCGCGCGTCGACGATCCTAGATCACGCCGACGCGTTACGGGCGAGCTCTGTAAAACGTACACACAACACGCACATGTAAATAAATATTTATATGTAGTGTTGTGCGCACATAGAGAGTTTGGGGTCGCCGACGGGCGAACGTTTGAAACGGTTGTATCTCAAACACGTCAAACGTCCGCTGCCCGCCTGCATTTTCAGGACACACTGACGTGGCCCCAATTGGGAACGTTCGTACCGAGACG
>NW_027466806.1:207500-210000 GCF_050436995.1 Anticarsia gemmatalis | reverse complement strand
GGCTCGAAGCCGCCGGTCCCTCTAAGAAGAATTTTAATACGTCGCCAGTGAGTTGCGTGACGGAGCCACGCACACCTAAATGACGACGCCTATTTAGCAGGCTAGAGTCTCGTTCGTTACCGGAATTAACCAGACAAATCGCTCCACCAACTAAGAACGGCCATGCACCACCACCCACCGAATCAAGAAAGAGCTGTTAATCTGTCAATCCTTCCGGTGTCCGGGCCTGGTGAGATTTCCCGTGTTGAGTCAAATTAAGCCGCAGGCTCCACTCCTGGTGGTGCCCTTCCGTCAATTCCTTTAAGTTTCAGCTTTGCAACCATACTCCCCCCGGAGTCCAAAATCTTTGGTTTCCCGGAAGCTGCCCGCCGAGCCATTGTAGTAACGTCGGCGGATCGCTAGATGACATATTTACGGTTAGAACTAGGGCGGTATCTAATCGCCTTCGAACCTCTAACTTTCGTTCTTGATTGATGAAAACACCTTTGGCAAATGCTTTCGCTGATGTTCGTCTTGCGACGATCCAAGAATTTCACCTCTAACGTCGCAATACGAATGCCCCCAGTTATCCCTATTAATCATTACCTCGGAGTTCTGAAAACCAACAAAATAGAACCGAGATCATATTCTATTATTCCATGCACGAAATATTCAAGCAGCATTTTGAGCCCGCTTTGAGCACTCTAATTTGTTCAAAGTAAAATTGTCGGCCCACCTCGACACTCACCGAAGAGCACCGCGATAGGATTTTGATATTGAACCGGCGTATTACCGCCGGCTCACCGACGATATGCTCCGCAGACGTGTCAGTATCACCGCGGATGCGGTGCACCGACAGCGCGGCGCACAAATGCAACTACGAGCTTTTTAACCGCAACAATTTTAGTATACGCTATTGGAGCTGGAATTACCGCGGCTGCTGGCACCAGACTTGCCTCCAATTGTTCCTGCGTTAAAATATTTAAGTGTACTCATTCCGATTACGAGGCCTCGTAAGAGTCCCGTATCGTTATTTTTCGTCACTACCTCCCCGTGCCGGGAGTGGGTAATTTTGCGCGCCTGCTGCCTTCCTTGGATGTGGTAGCCGTTTCTCAGGCTCCCTCTCCGGAATCGAACCCTGATTCCCCGTTACCCGTGACAACCATGGTAGTCGCAGAAACTACCATCGAAAGTTGATAAGGCAGACATTTGAAAGATGCGTCGCCGGTACTGGACCATGCGATCGGCAAAAGTTATCCAGATTCATCAAAATTAACGACTTCAGACGCGGGGCCCTCCGTCGATTGGTTTTGATCTAATAAAAGCACTCATCCCATCACTGGTCAGAGTTCTGATTGCATGTATTAGCTCTAGAATTACCACAGTTATCCAAGTAACTGAGTAAGATCTAAGGAACCAAAACTGATATATTGAGCCATTCGCGGTATCGCCTTAATACGGCTTGCACTGAGACATGCATGGCTTAATCTTTGAGACAAGCATATAACTACTGGCAGGATCAACCAGGGAGCTATCGAATAGAACACGCGCTCGTAGCGCGCACTCCGTCGATCCCGCGCGTCGACGATCCTAGATCACGCCGACGCGTTACGGGCGAGCTCTGTAAAACGTACACACAACACGCACATGTAAATAAATATTTATATGTAGTGTTGTGCGCACATAGAGAGTTTGGGGTCGCCGACGGGCGAACGTTTGAAACGGTTGTATCTCAAACACGTCAAACGTCCGCTGCCCGCCTGCATTTTCAGGACACACTGACGTGGCCCCAATTGGGAACGTTCGTACCGAGACGCGTTCACATTTTATTTAAAAAAACGTTTAACACAATACGGATGTGAAACAATCACGATTCCGCCCGGTGTCTATAGAGTAATGCCTCGCTAGATAGAGGTGTAAGTATAATTTTTCTCGGGACCGCTTCGATTCTATACGGACTCGTGCATACACAACGGTCCGTCGGCCCACACAGTTAAAGAGATTCATCTATCTCTCTCGTTTTATCCGAGAGAATACGAGAGACGACGAACGACGACGACGACGACGACGACGATAGTCGAGTCGTCCTGTCTGTCTGTAACGACGCGACTTTATTACATATATACATAGGTAGCAAAGTCTAGCGTCGTCTCTTTCTCGTACTCTCTATTATCGAACAAACGAGAGTGATGATAAATATTTATGATAGAGCGGACAACGAATAAGAACGCGTTGTCGCCCTAGCCTGCACAGCGGCGGCGCACGAACGAACGAACGAACGAACGAACGAACGACAATGCACACTCACGGACGGTACACGAACGAGAGTCGAGAGAGTGTTTTCTTATAGCAAAGATTTTATTCGTCGCGTCGAAAACACTCCGCCGCGGTCAAGCACATACATCACTCTCTACTCGTGATAATCGTACAACTACTTCGTGTGTGCACATATGTTGCTGTGTAGAGTAGAAACACACATGACAACACTAGCACACAGTCCAATTCGTAGACGATTATAACA
>NW_027466806.1:197500-202500 GCF_050436995.1 Anticarsia gemmatalis | reverse complement strand
TCTCAAGCAACCCGACTCTAAGGAGAGTCCCTCTCGCCACGGTCCTCCGTCGCTACGGGCCTGGCACCCTCTGCGGGAAAACGGCCCCGTTCAAGACGAACTTGGACAGGAGCGACCGCGACGAGAAAGCGGAACCTCCCGAACACCACATCTCCCGCCGCCTGAACAACGGCGGGATTCAGTGCTGGGCTTCTTTCCTGTTCGCTCGCCGCTACTAAGGAAATCCTAGTTAGTTTCTTTTCCTCCGCTTACTAATATGCTTAAATTCGGCGGGTGATCCTCCCTGATCTGAGGCCAACGATAAAAAAATGAGGCAGACGCGATATCCGTCAGCGTTACGACGACGCAACCGTCCCGGAGGAACGACGACGGCGTCGATGCGCTCTTCGGACGTCGAGTCCGCCTACTGTGTGTATTGCGCGAAGATCGCGACGATATTAAATCACTCACGACACATAACACGGTGCGTGCGTACACACACGCTCAACCCTCTCTATACATACACCGCCATGCGGCAAAAGTATTTCGAAGAGTCGAGCGCGCCGCTAGCGTATATGTGCGCGATATGAGATATTTCGCATATCATGCACTGTCCGCAGGCGGCACACCGCCGGTCGTTCGACAACGTTTGTGTAAACGTCGTCGCATGATCATCATCACAATCGACACGTGTGTGGTTCATCGTTGATATTTAAACGGACATTGGGACGAGGACTATTAGTCGACGTCACAATGAACCGTCATGTGCGCCCCCGTAAGGGCGCAATGTGGCATTTGTATTTTATACAGCCGGCCCTCAGACAGGAGTGGTCCTGGATGTGTCTCCACGGACCGCAATGTGCGTTCGAAATGTCGATGTTCAAATGTGTCCTGCAGTTCACACTATGACGCGCAGTTAACTGCGTTCTTCATCGACCCGCGAGCCAAGTGATCCACCGTCCAGGGTAATAGTTTTTACACCACTACCGCATGGATAATATTGTGTGTGTTAAATGTTACAAGTTACAAATGTTACATATGTATGTACATACATATATTATGTTTGTGGTATAACGATACACGACACACGATACAAGCGCGCCTACCGCAACAATGACGCTCTCGCGTGTTCTCGTTATGTGCGTTCGATTGACGAGCGCTCTCGTCGAGGTATCAACTCGTGGTAGCGGATTTGTATACCAGTCTACGTTGAAGTTACGACGAGCGCGACGCGAGATACGTTCGTCGGGTGGCGGCGCGAGATGCGCCACCCACCGTCGAACAGAGTCTCTTTTTTGAGTTTTGGGTGTTTAGGATATATAAATATTATCATCACCATCATCGTCCATCATCGTTCATCGTGTGTGTTGTGTGTGCACAACGACAACAAAAACAGCGCGACGACAACAACGACAACACGTTAATGATCCTTCCGCAGGTTCCCCTACGGAAACCTTGTTACGACTTTTACTTCCTCTAAATGATCAAGTTTGGTCAACTTCCCAGCAACGCCGACGGCCGTGAAGCCACCGCGTGTCGGTCCGAAGACCTCACTAAATCATTCAATCGGTAGTAGCGACGGGCGGTGTGTACAAAGGGCAGGGACGTAATCAACGCGAGCTTATGACTCGCGCTTACTAGGAATTCCTCGTTTATGGGGGATAATTGCAAACCCCAATCCCCAGCACGAAGGAGTTTCAGCGGGTTGCCCGGGCCTCTAGGCCAGGGAGAACATGCTGATTCCTTCAGTGTAGCGCGCGTGCGGCCCAGGACATCTAAGGGCATCACAGACCTGTTATTGCTCAATCTCGTGCGGCTCGAAGCCGCCGGTCCCTCTAAGAAGAATTTTAATACGTCGCCAGTGAGTTGCGTGACGGAGCCACGCACACCTAAATGACGACGCCTATTTAGCAGGCTAGAGTCTCGTTCGTTACCGGAATTAACCAGACAAATCGCTCCACCAACTAAGAACGGCCATGCACCACCACCCACCGAATCAAGAAAGAGCTGTTAATCTGTCAATCCTTCCGGTGTCCGGGCCTGGTGAGATTTCCCGTGTTGAGTCAAATTAAGCCGCAGGCTCCACTCCTGGTGGTGCCCTTCCGTCAATTCCTTTAAGTTTCAGCTTTGCAACCATACTCCCCCCGGAGTCCAAAATCTTTGGTTTCCCGGAAGCTGCCCGCCGAGCCATTGTAGTAACGTCGGCGGATCGCTAGATGACATATTTACGGTTAGAACTAGGGCGGTATCTAATCGCCTTCGAACCTCTAACTTTCGTTCTTGATTGATGAAAACACCTTTGGCAAATGCTTTCGCTGATGTTCGTCTTGCGACGATCCAAGAATTTCACCTCTAACGTCGCAATACGAATGCCCCCAGTTATCCCTATTAATCATTACCTCGGAGTTCTGAAAACCAACAAAATAGAACCGAGATCATATTCTATTATTCCATGCACGAAATATTCAAGCAGCATTTTGAGCCCGCTTTGAGCACTCTAATTTGTTCAAAGTAAAATTGTCGGCCCACCTCGACACTCACCGAAGAGCACCGCGATAGGATTTTGATATTGAACCGGCGTATTACCGCCGGCTCACCGACGATATGCTCCGCAGACGTGTCAGTATCACCGCGGATGCGGTGCACCGACAGCGCGGCGCACAAATGCAACTACGAGCTTTTTAACCGCAACAATTTTAGTATACGCTATTGGAGCTGGAATTACCGCGGCTGCTGGCACCAGACTTGCCCTCCAATTGTTCCTCGTTAAAATATTTAAAGTGTACTCATTCCGATTACGAGGCCTCGTAAGAGTCCCGTATCGTTATTTTTCGTCACTACCTCCCCGTGCCGGGAGTGGGTAATTTGCGCGCCTGCTGCCTTCCTTGGATGTGGTAGCCGTTTCTCAGGCTCCCTCTCCGGAATCGAACCCTGATTCCCCGTTACCCGTGACAACCATGGTAGTCGCAGAAACTACCATCGAAAGTTGATAAGGCAGACATTTGAAAGATGCGTCGCCGGTACTGGACCATGCGATCGGCAAAAGTTATCCAGATTCATCAAAATTAACGACTTCAGACGCGGGGCCCTCCGTCGATTGGTTTTGATCTAATAAAAGCACTCATCCCATCACTGGTCAGAGTTCTGATTGCATGTATTAGCTCTAGAATTACCACAGTTATCCAAGTAACTGAGTAAGATCTAAGGAACCAAAACTGATATATTGAGCCATTCGCGGTATCGCCTTAATACGGCTTGCACTGAGACATGCATGGCTTAATCTTTGAGACAAGCATATAACTACTGGCAGGATCAACCAGGGAGCTATCGAATAGAACACGCGCTCGTAGCGCGCACTCCGTCGATCCCGCGCGTCGACGATCCTAGATCACGCCGACGCGTTACGGGCGAGCTCTGTAAAACGTACACACAACACGCACATGTAAATAAATATTTATATGTAGTGTTGTGCGCACATAGAGAGTTTGGGGTCGCCGACGGGCGAACGTTTGAAACGGTTGTATCTCAAACACGTCAAACGTCCGCTGCCCGCCTGCATTTTCAGGACACACTGACGTGGCCCCAATTGGGAACGTTCGTACCGAGACGCGTTCACATTTTATTTAAAAAAACGTTTAACACAATACGGATGTGAAACAATCACGATTCCGCCCGGTGTCTATAGAGTAATGCCTCGCTAGATAGAGGTGTAAGTATAATTTTTCTCGGGACCGCTTCGATTCTATACGGACTCGTGCATACACAACGGTCCGTCGGCCCACACAGTTAAAGAGATTCATCTATCTCTCTCGTTTTATCCGAGAGAATACGAGAGACGACGAACGACGACGACGACGACGACGACGATAGTCGAGTCGTCCTGTCTGTCTGTAACGACGCGACTTTATTACATATATACATAGGTAGCAAAGTCTAGCGTCGTCTCTTTCTCGTACTCTCTATTATCGAACAAACGAGAGTGATGATAAATATTTATGATAGAGCGGACAACGAATAAGAACGCGTTGTCGCCCTAGCCTGCACAGCGGCGGCGCACGAACGAACGAACGAACGAACGAACGAACGAATGCACACTCACGGACGGTACACGAACGAGAGTCGAGAGAGTGTTTTCTTATAGCAAAGATTTTATTCGTCGCGTCGAAAACACTCCGCCGCGGTCAAGCACATACATCACTCTCTACTCGTGATAATCGTACAACTACTTCGTGTGTGCACATATGTTGCTGTGTAGAGTAGAAACACACATGACAACACTAGCACACAGTCCAATTCGTAGACGATTATAACACATAACACATATATATGCACACCGTTTTTTTTTGTTTTCTTTCGGGGTGCATATATATGTGTTTTTCGTGATGATGCGCGCCCGCCGCCCGTCAACAACACAGAGTCGAGTCGCCGAAGTGAGACAACAAACGACGGAGACTGACTCTATGTTGTGAAACAGCTCTATCTCGCGCTCGCACTCGCCGCCGATCGTCGTTTGTCGTGAAACAAATGACGATCGCACCGCTGTACACATATGTCAAATCGTAGAGTCTGTGTCGTCGGGTTTGCGCGTTTCGCCGTGTGTGTGTACATAATAATATACATATGTGTGTTCGACGAGCAGGATTTTGTTTTTGTCCTGTCGATGACACAATTACCCAGACCTCCGACGCCTCACCCCTCACCCCCCCCCAGGCCAAGAGGGGAGGGGGGAGCGGGGGGGGGGGGGGGGCTTAATTTGCTGAATATAGGAGGGTTTTTTCAGTAGTCGGATCGGCAGGGTATTATTACAGTGATAGCGGGTAGACGGGGAGGGAGAGGGGGAGCAAAGGGGTTCAAGGGGGCGGTGGGTGATTAAGGGGAGGGGAGGGGGGAGGGTAGAGGTAGTGCTATGGTGCGTCATTGTGTGATCGTATATTGATTGCAGGAGGGGGTGCATGCGAGCACCCCCCCCCCCTCCCCGGTCTTATCACCCCCCCCCCTCCCCCTCCCCCGTCGCCGTTCCC
>NW_027466806.1:187500-192500 GCF_050436995.1 Anticarsia gemmatalis | reverse complement strand
GACGAGGACTATTAGTCGACGTCACAATGAACCGTCATGTGCGCCCCCGTAAGGGCGCAATGTGGCATTTGTATTTTATACAGCCGGCCCTCAGACAGGAGTGGTCCTGGATGTGTCTCCACGGACCGCAATGTGCGTTCGAAATGTCGATGTTCAAATGTGTCCTGCAGTTCACACTATGACGCGCAGTTAACTGCGTTCTTCATCGACCCGCGAGCCAAGTGATCCACCGTCCAGGGTAATAGTTTTTACACCACTACCGCATGGATAATATTGTGTGTGTTAAATGTTACAAGTTACAAATGTTACATATGTATGTACATACATATATTATGTTTGTGGTATAACGATACACGACACACGATACAAGCGCGCCTACCGCAACAATGACGCTCTCGCGTGTTCTCGTTATGTGCGTTCGATTGACGAGCGCTCTCGTCGAGGTATCAACTCGTGGTAGCGGATTTGTATACCAGTCTACGTTGAAGTTACGACGAGCGCGACGCGAGATACGTTCGTCGGGTGGCGGCGCGAGATGCGCCACCCACCGTCGAACAGAGTCTCTTTTTTGAGTTTTGGGTGTTTAGGATATATAAATATTATCATCACCATCATCGTCCATCATCGTTCATCGTGTGTGTTGTGTGTGCACAACGACAACAAAAACAGCGCGACGACAACAACGACAACACGTTAATGATCCTTCCGCAGGTTCCCCTACGGAAACCTTGTTACGACTTTTACTTCCTCTAAATGATCAAGTTTGGTCAACTTCCCAGCAACGCCGACGGCCGTGAAGCCACCGCGTGTCGGTCCGAAGACCTCACTAAATCATTCAATCGGTAGTAGCGACGGGCGGTGTGTACAAAGGGCAGGGACGTAATCAACGCGAGCTTATGACTCGCGCTTACTAGGAATTCCTCGTTTATGGGGGATAATTGCAAACCCCAATCCCCAGCACGAAGGAGTTTCAGCGGGTTGCCCGGGCCTCTAGGCCAGGGAGAACATGCTGATTCCTTCAGTGTAGCGCGCGTGCGGCCCAGGACATCTAAGGGCATCACAGACCTGTTATTGCTCAATCTCGTGCGGCTCGAAGCCGCCGGTCCCTCTAAGAAGAATTTTAATACGTCGCCAGTGAGTTGCGTGACGGAGCCACGCACACCTAAATGACGACGCCTATTTAGCAGGCTAGAGTCTCGTTCGTTACCGGAATTAACCAGACAAATCGCTCCACCAACTAAGAACGGCCATGCACCACCACCCACCGAATCAAGAAAGAGCTGTTAATCTGTCAATCCTTCCGGTGTCCGGGCCTGGTGAGATTTCCCGTGTTGAGTCAAATTAAGCCGCAGGCTCCACTCCTGGTGGTGCCCTTCCGTCAATTCCTTTAAGTTTCAGCTTTGCAACCATACTCCCCCCGGAGTCCAAAATCTTTGGTTTCCCGGAAGCTGCCCGCCGAGCCATTGTAGTAACGTCGGCGGATCGCTAGATGACATATTTACGGTTAGAACTAGGGCGGTATCTAATCGCCTTCGAACCTCTAACTTTCGTTCTTGATTGATGAAAACACCTTTGGCAAATGCTTTCGCTGATGTTCGTCTTGCGACGATCCAAGAATTTCACCTCTAACGTCGCAATACGAATGCCCCCAGTTATCCCTATTAATCATTACCTCGGAGTTCTGAAAACCAACAAAATAGAACCGAGATCATATTCTATTATTCCATGCACGAAATATTCAAGCAGCATTTTGAGCCCGCTTTGAGCACTCTAATTTGTTCAAAGTAAAATTGTCGGCCCACCTCGACACTCACCGAAGAGCACCGCGATAGGATTTTGATATTGAACCGGCGTATTACCGCCGGCTCACCGACGATATGCTCCGCAGACGTGTCAGTATCACCGCGGATGCGGTGCACCGACAGCGCGGCGCACAAATGCAACTACGAGCTTTTTAACCGCAACAATTTTAGTATACGCTATTGGAGCTGGAATTACCGCGGCTGCTGGCACCAGACTTGCCCTCCAATTGTTCCTCGTTAAAATATTTAAAGTGTACTCATTCCGATTACGAGGCCTCGTAAGAGTCCCGTATCGTTATTTTTCGTCACTACCTCCCCGTGCCGGGAGTGGGTAATTTGCGCGCCTGCTGCCTTCCTTGGATGTGGTAGCCGTTTCTCAGGCTCCCTCTCCGGAATCGAACCCTGATTCCCCGTTACCCGTGACAACCATGGTAGT
The DNA here is from genome assembly GCF_050436995.1 of Anticarsia gemmatalis. Classification (NCBI taxonomy): domain Eukaryota; kingdom Metazoa; phylum Arthropoda; class Insecta; order Lepidoptera; family Erebidae; genus Anticarsia; species Anticarsia gemmatalis. Next base: position 190,262 of record NW_027466806.1, on the reverse strand, counting down.
CGCAGAAACTACCATCGAAAGTTGATAAGGCAGACATTTGAAAGATGCGTCGCCGGTACTGGACCATGCGATCGGCAAAAGTTATCCAGATTCATCAAAATTAACGACTTCAGACGCGGGGCCCTCCGTCGATTGGTTTTGATCTAATAAAAGCACTCATCCCATCACTGGTCAGAGTTCTGATTGCATGTATTAGCTCTAGAATTACCACAGTTATCCAAGTAACTGAGTAAGATCTAAGGAACCAAAACTGATATATTGAGCCATTCGCGGTATCGCCTTAATACGGCTTGCACTGAGACATGCATGGCTTAATCTTTGAGACAAGCATATAACTACTGGCAGGATCAACCAGGGAGCTATCGAATAGAACACGCGCTCGTAGCGCGCACTCCGTCGATCCCGCGCGTCGACGATCCTAGATCACGCCGACGCGTTACGGGCGAGCTCTGTAAAACGTACACACAACACGCACATGTAAATAAATATTTATATGTAGTGTTGTGCGCACATAGAGAGTTTGGGGTCGCCGACGGGCGAACGTTTGAAACGGTTGTATCTCAAACACGTCAAACGTCCGCTGCCCGCCTGCATTTTCAGGACACACTGACGTGGCCCCAATTGGGAACGTTCGTACCGAGACGCGTTCACATTTTATTTAAAAAAACGTTTAACACAATACGGATGTGAAACAATCACGATTCCGCCCGGTGTCTATAGAGTAATGCCTCGCTAGATAGAGGTGTAAGTATAAGCCATCAAAAACATTCTGTAAAAACCTCAAGTCTCGCCGTAAAAAGTTGTGAGATCTATATAATACCAAGTCGATTAATCTACTTAGTCTCTACTTAAAGGTCCTTCTGTCTTAAGTTATTACGTATGTTATTATCATGCCAATTTTTAAAAAAATACCTCTGAAACAAATAGACCGACCTGGCCATCGCATGATTTGATTATTAGTATGTATCACACTACACAGCACGACGAGAAGTTAATGCTCTTGAAATGTTAATGGCGAATTTGTGTTTTCTTGCGATGACCAAGTCGATCTATTTGTTTTAAAGGTATTTTTTTTAATTGGCATGATAATAACATACGTAATAACTTAAGACAGAAGGACCTTTAAGTAGAGACTAAGTAGATTAATCGACTTGGTATTATATAGATCTCACAACTTTTTACGGCGAGACTTGAGGTTTTTACAGAATGTTTTTGATGGCATCTCACTTCTTTTTGTAGAGCGAACATAAGTCCAATTTGTATGGAAAGACGTTTTTTTTTTCATAATTCAACATATTTTCCTATGGGAATGTTGTTCAGTTTCATGGGCTAAACACCCTTACCCACCCTATATCCCCTCCCGTTATGCCTCATATAGTAGGTACCTATTTACACCTATTTATTTTATTTTCTACAGAAATAATAATTTAATTCATTAACTGCAAATGTAACCTTGTAATCTTATACATTTATATGGGATTACAAAGTTATTGTTGCAGTTGGTGTATTTAGAAAACTGGACCGAAATTAGAAAATATTACATTTTTCCCATGATTAAGACACTAAACCCTATTTGTATTCTAAATTTTAAGCGTCTAAGTCTGCTAGAAGTACCTTAGACTTTTGATGATCGGTGAGTCAGTGAGTCAGTGAATCAGTGAGTGACAAAATTCAAAATTTTAACAAGTTGTCATTCTTAAACTACTGGTTCAAATTGACTGAAATTTTAAATATACCGTGTTTATACAATGACTAATTAGTTGCTGAAAATCCAGGCTTCTTGTTTTATCCACAACGAAATTATAGGGGTGTCAAAATAGCCCGAATTGCTTCGAGAAAAGGATGTTACGGTCGTGCCGCTTTTTTTTGCTCGACTTGCGGGGGCACTTCCGTGCCCCCAGATTTTTCTCGGGACCGCTTCGATTCTATACGGACTCGTGCATACACAACGGTCCGTCGGCCCACACAGTTAAAGAGATTCATCTATCTCTCTCGTTTTATCCGAGAGAATACGAGAGACGACGAACGACGACGACGACGACGACGACGATAGTCGAGTCGTCCTGTCTGTCTGTAACGACGCGACTTTATTACATATATACATAGGTAGCAAAGTCTAGCGTCGTCTCTTTCTCGTACTCTCTATTATCGAACAAACGAGAGTGATGATAAATATTTATGATAGAGCGGACAACGAATAAGAACGCGTTGTCGCCCTAGCCTGCACAGCGGCGGCGCACGAACGAACGAACGAACGAACGAACGAACGAACGAATGCACACTCACGGACGGTACACGAACGAGAGTCGAGAGAGTGTTTTCTTATAGCAAAGATTTTATTCGTCGCGTCGAAAACACTCCGCCGCGGTCAAGCACATACATCACTCTCTACTCGTGATAATCGTACAACTACTTCGTGTGTGCACATATGTTGCTGTGTAGAGTAGAAACACACATGACAACACTAGCACACAGTCCAATTCGTAGACGATTATAACACATAACACATATATATGCACACCGTTTTTTTTTGTTTTCTTTCGGGGTGCATATATATGTGTTTTTCGTGATGATGCGCGCCCGCCGCCCGTCAACAACACAGAGTCGAGTCGCCGAAGTGAGACAACAAACGACGGAGACTGACTCTATGTTGTGAAACAGCTCTATCTCGCGCTCGCACTCGCCGCCGATCGTCGTTTGTCGTGAAACAAATGACGATCGCACCGCTGTACACATATGTCAAATCGTAGAGTCTGTGTCGT
>NW_027466806.1:177500-182500 GCF_050436995.1 Anticarsia gemmatalis | reverse complement strand
AAATTCGGCGGGTGATCCTCCCTGATCTGAGGCCAACGATAAAAAAATGAGGCAGACGCGATATCCGTCAGCGTTACGACGACGCAACCGTCCCGGAGGAACGACGACGGCGTCGATGCGCTCTTCGGACGTCGAGTCCGCCTACTGTGTGTATTGCGCGAAGATCGCGACGATATTAAATCACTCACGACACATAACACGGTGCGTGCGTACACACACGCTCAACCCTCTCTATACATACACCGCCATGCGGCAAAAGTATTTCGAAGAGTCGAGCGCGCCGCTAGCGTATATGTGCGCGATATGAGATATTTCGCATATCATGCACTGTCCGCAGGCGGCACACCGCCGGTCGTTCGACAACGTTTGTGTAAACGTCGTCGCATGATCATCATCACAATCGACACGTGTGTGGTTCATCGTTGATATTTAAACGGACATTGGGACGAGGACTATTAGTCGACGTCACAATGAACCGTCATGTGCGCCCCCGTAAGGGCGCAATGTGGCATTTGTATTTTATACAGCCGGCCCTCAGACAGGAGTGGTCCTGGATGTGTCTCCACGGACCGCAATGTGCGTTCGAAATGTCGATGTTCAAATGTGTCCTGCAGTTCACACTATGACGCGCAGTTAACTGCGTTCTTCATCGACCCGCGAGCCAAGTGATCCACCGTCCAGGGTAATAGTTTTTACACCACTACCGCATGGATAATATTGTGTGTGTTAAATGTTACAAGTTACAAATGTTACATATGTATGTACATACATATATTATGTTTGTGGTATAACGATACACGACACACGATACAAGCGCGCCTACCGCAACAATGACGCTCTCGCGTGTTCTCGTTATGTGCGTTCGATTGACGAGCGCTCTCGTCGAGGTATCAACTCGTGGTAGCGGATTTGTATACCAGTCTACGTTGAAGTTACGACGAGCGCGACGCGAGATACGTTCGTCGGGTGGCGGCGCGAGATGCGCCACCCACCGTCGAACAGAGTCTCTTTTTTGAGTTTTGGGTGTTTAGGATATATAAATATTATCATCACCATCATCGTCCATCATCGTTCATCGTGTGTGTTGTGTGTGCACAACGACAACAAAAACAGCGCGACGACAACAACGACAACACGTTAATGATCCTTCCGCAGGTTCCCCTACGGAAACCTTGTTACGACTTTTACTTCCTCTAAATGATCAAGTTTGGTCAACTTCCCAGCAACGCCGACGGCCGTGAAGCCACCGCGTGTCGGTCCGAAGACCTCACTAAATCATTCAATCGGTAGTAGCGACGGGCGGTGTGTACAAAGGGCAGGGACGTAATCAACGCGAGCTTATGACTCGCGCTTACTAGGAATTCCTCGTTTATGGGGGATAATTGCAAACCCCAATCCCCAGCACGAAGGAGTTTCAGCGGGTTGCCCGGGCCTCTAGGCCAGGGAGAACATGCTGATTCCTTCAGTGTAGCGCGCGTGCGGCCCAGGACATCTAAGGGCATCACAGACCTGTTATTGCTCAATCTCGTGCGGCTCGAAGCCGCCGGTCCCTCTAAGAAGAATTTTAATACGTCGCCAGTGAGTTGCGTGACGGAGCCACGCACACCTAAATGACGACGCCTATTTAGCAGGCTAGAGTCTCGTTCGTTACCGGAATTAACCAGACAAATCGCTCCACCAACTAAGAACGGCCATGCACCACCACCCACCGAATCAAGAAAGAGCTGTTAATCTGTCAATCCTTCCGGTGTCCGGGCCTGGTGAGATTTCCCGTGTTGAGTCAAATTAAGCCGCAGGCTCCACTCCTGGTGGTGCCCTTCCGTCAATTCCTTTAAGTTTCAGCTTTGCAACCATACTCCCCCCGGAGTCCAAAATCTTTGGTTTCCCGGAAGCTGCCCGCCGAGCCATTGTAGTAACGTCGGCGGATCGCTAGATGACATATTTACGGTTAGAACTAGGGCGGTATCTAATCGCCTTCGAACCTCTAACTTTCGTTCTTGATTGATGAAAACACCTTTGGCAAATGCTTTCGCTGATGTTCGTCTTGCGACGATCCAAGAATTTCACCTCTAACGTCGCAATACGAATGCCCCCAGTTATCCCTATTAATCATTACCTCGGAGTTCTGAAAACCAACAAAATAGAACCGAGATCATATTCTATTATTCCATGCACGAAATATTCAAGCAGCATTTTGAGCCCGCTTTGAGCACTCTAATTTGTTCAAAGTAAAATTGTCGGCCCACCTCGACACTCACCGAAGAGCACCGCGATAGGATTTTGATATTGAACCGGCGTATTACCGCCGGCTCACCGACGATATGCTCCGCAGACGTGTCAGTATCACCGCGGATGCGGTGCACCGACAGCGCGGCGCACAAATGCAACTACGAGCTTTTTAACCGCAACAATTTTAGTATACGCTATTGGAGCTGGAATTACCGCGGCTGCTGGCACCAGACTTGCCCTCCAATTGTTCCTCGTTAAAATATTTAAAGTGTACTCATTCCGATTACGAGGCCTCGTAAGAGTCCCGTATCGTTATTTTTCGTCACTACCTCCCCGTGCCGGGAGTGGGTAATTTGCGCGCCTGCTGCCTTCCTTGGATGTGGTAGCCGTTTCTCAGGCTCCCTCTCCGGAATCGAACCCTGATTCCCCGTTACCCGTGACAACCATGGTAGTCGCAGAAACTACCATCGAAAGTTGATAAGGCAGACATTTGAAAGATGCGTCGCCGGTACTGGACCATGCGATCGGCAAAAGTTATCCAGATTCATCAAAATTAACGACTTCAGACGCGGGGCCCTCCGTCGATTGGTTTTGATCTAATAAAAGCACTCATCCCATCACTGGTCAGAGTTCTGATTGCATGTATTAGCTCTAGAATTACCACAGTTATCCAAGTAACTGAGTAAGATCTAAGGAACCAAAACTGATATATTGAGCCATTCGCGGTATCGCCTTAATACGGCTTGCACTGAGACATGCATGGCTTAATCTTTGAGACAAGCATATAACTACTGGCAGGATCAACCAGGGAGCTATCGAATAGAACACGCGCTCGTAGCGCGCACTCCGTCGATCCCGCGCGTCGACGATCCTAGATCACGCCGACGCGTTACGGGCGAGCTCTGTAAAACGTACACACAACACGCACATGTAAATAAATATTTATATGTAGTGTTGTGCGCACATAGAGAGTTTGGGGTCGCCGACGGGCGAACGTTTGAAACGGTTGTATCTCAAACACGTCAAACGTCCGCTGCCCGCCTGCATTTTCAGGACACACTGACGTGGCCCCAATTGGGAACGTTCGTACCGAGACGCGTTCACATTTTATTTAAAAAAACGTTTAACACAATACGGATGTGAAACAATCACGATTCCGCCCGGTGTCTATAGAGTAATGCCTCGCTAGATAGAGGTGTAAGTATAATTTTTCTCGGGACCGCTTCGATTCTATACGGACTCGTGCATACACAACGGTCCGTCGGCCCACACAGTTAAAGAGATTCATCTATCTCTCTCGTTTTATCCGAGAGAATACGAGAGACGACGAACGACGACGACGACGACGACGACGATAGTCGAGTCGTCCTGTCTGTCTGTAACGACGCGACTTTATTACATATATACATAGGTAGCAAAGTCTAGCGTCGTCTCTTTCTCGTACTCTCTATTATCGAACAAACGAGAGTGATGATAAATATTTATGATAGAGCGGACAACGAATAAGAACGCGTTGTCGCCCTAGCCTGCACAGCGGCGGCGCACGAACGAACGAACGAACGAACGAACGAACGAACGAATGCACACTCACGGACGGTACACGAACGAGAGTCGAGAGAGTGTTTTCTTATAGCAAAGATTTTATTCGTCGCGTCGAAAACACTCCGCCGCGGTCAAGCACATACATCACTCTCTACTCGTGATAATCGTACAACTACTTCGTGTGTGCACATATGTTGCTGTGTAGAGTAGAAACACACATGACAACACTAGCACACAGTCCAATTCGTAGACGATTATAACACATAACACATATATATGCACACCGTTTTTTTTTGTTTTCTTTCGGGGTGCATATATATGTGTTTTTCGTGATGATGCGCGCCCGCCGCCCGTCAACAACACAGAGTCGAGTCGCCGAAGTGAGACAACAAACGACGGAGACTGACTCTATGTTGTGAAACAGCTCTATCTCGCGCTCGCACTCGCCGCCGATCGTCGTTTGTCGTGAAACAAATGACGATCGCACCGCTGTACACATATGTCAAATCGTAGAGTCTGTGTCGTCGGGTTTGCGCGTTTCGCCGTGTGTGTGTACATAATAATATACATATGTGTGTTCGACGAGCAGGATTTTGTTTTTGTCCTGTCGATGACACAATTACCCAGACCTCCGACGCCTCACCCCTCACCCCCCCCCAGGCCAAGAGGGGAGGGGGGAGCGGGGGGGGGGGGGGCTTAATTTGCTGAATATAGGAGGGTTTTTTCAGTAGTCGGATCGGCAGGGTATTATTACAGTGATAGCGGGTAGACGGGGAGGGAGAGGGGGAGCAAAGGGGTTCAAGGGGGCGGTGGGTGATTAAGGGGAGGGGAGGGGGGAGGGTAGAGGTAGTGCTATGGTGCGTCATTGTGTGATCGTATATTGATTGCAGGAGGGGGTGCATGCGAGCACCCCCCCCCCCTCCCCGGTCTTATCACCCCCCCCCCTCCCCCTCCCCCGTCGCCGTTCCCCTTCGTACCACAGTCCCAAAAAAAAAAAAAAAAAAAGGCAAAACATTGATTCTGGTTCTGTTCTGATTTTCAGTGACACCGAGAGGGCAGAAGAGTTGCAACGAAACTTATGTTTTCAGCTTGGGGTGAGTTTCATCACCCTCACACGCTTTGAGGGCGAGAAAACCTCTCAACTCGGACAACTCGGGGGAAAATAAATGAAGGTGAGTTATATTATTATTATTATTATTATGTATGTATGTATAATGATTTGAGGTTAA
>NW_027466806.1:170000-172500 GCF_050436995.1 Anticarsia gemmatalis | reverse complement strand
CGCATGGATAATATTGTGTGTGTTAAATGTTACAAGTTACAAATGTTACATATGTATGTACATACATATATTATGTTTGTGGTATAACGATACACGACACACGATACAAGCGCGCCTACCGCAACAATGACGCTCTCGCGTGTTCTCGTTATGTGCGTTCGATTGACGAGCGCTCTCGTCGAGGTATCAACTCGTGGTAGCGGATTTGTATACCAGTCTACGTTGAAGTTACGACGAGCGCGACGCGAGATACGTTCGTCGGGTGGCGGCGCGAGATGCGCCACCCACCGTCGAACAGAGTCTCTTTTTTGAGTTTTGGGTGTTTAGGATATATAAATATTATCATCACCATCATCGTCCATCATCGTTCATCGTGTGTGTTGTGTGTGCACAACGACAACAAAAACAGCGCGACGACAACAACGACAACACGTTAATGATCCTTCCGCAGGTTCCCCTACGGAAACCTTGTTACGACTTTTACTTCCTCTAAATGATCAAGTTTGGTCAACTTCCCAGCAACGCCGACGGCCGTGAAGCCACCGCGTGTCGGTCCGAAGACCTCACTAAATCATTCAATCGGTAGTAGCGACGGGCGGTGTGTACAAAGGGCAGGGACGTAATCAACGCGAGCTTATGACTCGCGCTTACTAGGAATTCCTCGTTTATGGGGGATAATTGCAAACCCCAATCCCCAGCACGAAGGAGTTTCAGCGGGTTGCCCGGGCCTCTAGGCCAGGGAGAACATGCTGATTCCTTCAGTGTAGCGCGCGTGCGGCCCAGGACATCTAAGGGCATCACAGACCTGTTATTGCTCAATCTCGTGCGGCTCGAAGCCGCCGGTCCCTCTAAGAAGAATTTTAATACGTCGCCAGTGAGTTGCGTGACGGAGCCACGCACACCTAAATGACGACGCCTATTTAGCAGGCTAGAGTCTCGTTCGTTACCGGAATTAACCAGACAAATCGCTCCACCAACTAAGAACGGCCATGCACCACCACCCACCGAATCAAGAAAGAGCTGTTAATCTGTCAATCCTTCCGGTGTCCGGGCCTGGTGAGATTTCCCGTGTTGAGTCAAATTAAGCCGCAGGCTCCACTCCTGGTGGTGCCCTTCCGTCAATTCCTTTAAGTTTCAGCTTTGCAACCATACTCCCCCCGGAGTCCAAAATCTTTGGTTTCCCGGAAGCTGCCCGCCGAGCCATTGTAGTAACGTCGGCGGATCGCTAGATGACATATTTACGGTTAGAACTAGGGCGGTATCTAATCGCCTTCGAACCTCTAACTTTCGTTCTTGATTGATGAAAACACCTTTGGCAAATGCTTTCGCTGATGTTCGTCTTGCGACGATCCAAGAATTTCACCTCTAACGTCGCAATACGAATGCCCCCAGTTATCCCTATTAATCATTACCTCGGAGTTCTGAAAACCAACAAAATAGAACCGAGATCATATTCTATTATTCCATGCACGAAATATTCAAGCAGCATTTTGAGCCCGCTTTGAGCACTCTAATTTGTTCAAAGTAAAATTGTCGGCCCACCTCGACACTCACCGAAGAGCACCGCGATAGGATTTTGATATTGAACCGGCGTATTACCGCCGGCTCACCGACGATATGCTCCGCAGACGTGTCAGTATCACCGCGGATGCGGTGCACCGACAGCGCGGCGCACAAATGCAACTACGAGCTTTTTAACCGCAACAATTTTAGTATACGCTATTGGAGCTGGAATTACCGCGGCTGCTGGCACCAGACTTGCCCTCCAATTGTTCCTCGTTAAAATATTTAAAGTGTACTCATTCCGATTACGAGGCCTCGTAAGAGTCCCGTATCGTTATTTTTCGTCACTACCTCCCCGTGCCGGGAGTGGGTAATTTGCGCGCCTGCTGCCTTCCTTGGATGTGGTAGCCGTTTCTCAGGCTCCCTCTCCGGAATCGAACCCTGATTCCCCGTTACCCGTGACAACCATGGTAGTCGCAGAAACTACCATCGAAAGTTGATAAGGCAGACATTTGAAAGATGCGTCGCCGGTACTGGACCATGCGATCGGCAAAAGTTATCCAGATTCATCAAAATTAACGACTTCAGACGCGGGGCCCTCCGTCGATTGGTTTTGATCTAATAAAAGCACTCATCCCATCACTGGTCAGAGTTCTGATTGCATGTATTAGCTCTAGAATTACCACAGTTATCCAAGTAACTGAGTAAGATCTAAGGAACCAAAACTGATATATTGAGCCATTCGCGGTATCGCCTTAATACGGCTTGCACTGAGACATGCATGGCTTAATCTTTGAGACAAGCATATAACTACTGGCAGGATCAACCAGGGAGCTATCGAATAGAACACGCGCTCGTAGCGCGCACTCCGTCGATCCCGCGCGTCGACGATCCTAGATCACGCCGACGCGTTACGGGCGAGCTCTGTAAAACGTACACACAACACGCACATGTAAATAAATATTTATATGTAGTGTTGTGCGCACATAGAGAGTTT
>NW_027466806.1:160000-165000 GCF_050436995.1 Anticarsia gemmatalis | reverse complement strand
ATCAGGGTTTCCCCTGACTTCGACCTGACCAGGCATAGTTCACCATCTTTCGGGTCCCAGCATTTATGCTCAGAGCGCGCCTGCATTCACGGATTGGAAACGAGACGCCTCGGGAGTGCGAGAGATCGACCGAGATCGACGCTCCATCCTCCCTGAGCGCGCGACAAGCGCACGCCTTCACTTTCGTTGCGCCTTTCAGTTTTATTATCTCAATGACTCGCATACATGCTAGACTCCTTGGTCCTTCGCCTGCGGACAGTGCATGATATGCGAAATATCTCATATCGCGCACATATACGCTAGCGGCGCGCTCGACTCTTCGAAATACTTTTGCCGCATGGCGGTGTATGTATAGAGAGGGTTGAGCGTGTGTGTACGCACGCACCGTGTTATGTGTCGTGAGTGATTTAATATCGTCGCGATCTTCGCGCAATACACACAGTAGGCGGACTCGACGTCCGAAGAGCGCATCGACGCCGTCGTCGTTCCTCCGGGACGGTTGCGTCGTCGTAACGCTGACGGATATCGCGTCTGCCTCATTTTTTTATCGTTGGCCTCAGATCAGGGAGGATCACCCGCCGAATTTAAGCATATTAGTAAGCGGAGGAAAAGAAACTAACTAGGATTTCCTTAGTAGCGGCGAGCGAACAGGAAAGAAGCCCAGCACTGAATCCCGCCGTTGTTCAGGCGGCGGGAGATGTGGTGTTCGGGAGGTTCCGCTTTCTCGTCGCGGTCGCTCCTGTCCAAGTTCGTCTTGAACGGGGCCGTTTTCCCGCAGAGGGTGCCAGGCCCGTAGCGACGGAGGACCGTGGCGTCGGGTGGCGGCGCGAGATGCGCCACCCACCGTCGAACAGAGTCTCTTTTTTGAGTTTTGGGTGTTTAGGATATATAAATATTATCATCACCATCATCGTCCATCATCGTTCATCGTGTGTGTTGTGTGTGCACAACGACAACAAAAACAGCGCGACGACAACAACGACAACACGTTAATGATCCTTCCGCAGGTTCCCCTACGGAAACCTTGTTACGACTTTTACTTCCTCTAAATGATCAAGTTTGGTCAACTTCCCAGCAACGCCGACGGCCGTGAAGCCACCGCGTGTCGGTCCGAAGACCTCACTAAATCATTCAATCGGTAGTAGCGACGGGCGGTGTGTACAAAGGGCAGGGACGTAATCAACGCGAGCTTATGACTCGCGCTTACTAGGAATTCCTCGTTTATGGGGGATAATTGCAAACCCCAATCCCCAGCACGAAGGAGTTTCAGCGGGTTGCCCGGGCCTCTAGGCCAGGGAGAACATGCTGATTCCTTCAGTGTAGCGCGCGTGCGGCCCAGGACATCTAAGGGCATCACAGACCTGTTATTGCTCAATCTCGTGCGGCTCGAAGCCGCCGGTCCCTCTAAGAAGAATTTTAATACGTCGCCAGTGAGTTGCGTGACGGAGCCACGCACACCTAAATGACGACGCCTATTTAGCAGGCTAGAGTCTCGTTCGTTACCGGAATTAACCAGACAAATCGCTCCACCAACTAAGAACGGCCATGCACCACCACCCACCGAATCAAGAAAGAGCTGTTAATCTGTCAATCCTTCCGGTGTCCGGGCCTGGTGAGATTTCCCGTGTTGAGTCAAATTAAGCCGCAGGCTCCACTCCTGGTGGTGCCCTTCCGTCAATTCCTTTAAGTTTCAGCTTTGCAACCATACTCCCCCCGGAGTCCAAAATCTTTGGTTTCCCGGAAGCTGCCCGCCGAGCCATTGTAGTAACGTCGGCGGATCGCTAGATGACATATTTACGGTTAGAACTAGGGCGGTATCTAATCGCCTTCGAACCTCTAACTTTCGTTCTTGATTGATGAAAACACCTTTGGCAAATGCTTTCGCTGATGTTCGTCTTGCGACGATCCAAGAATTTCACCTCTAACGTCGCAATACGAATGCCCCCAGTTATCCCTATTAATCATTACCTCGGAGTTCTGAAAACCAACAAAATAGAACCGAGATCATATTCTATTATTCCATGCACGAAATATTCAAGCAGCATTTTGAGCCCGCTTTGAGCACTCTAATTTGTTCAAAGTAAAATTGTCGGCCCACCTCGACACTCACCGAAGAGCACCGCGATAGGATTTTGATATTGAACCGGCGTATTACCGCCGGCTCACCGACGATATGCTCCGCAGACGTGTCAGTATCACCGCGGATGCGGTGCACCGACAGCGCGGCGCACAAATGCAACTACGAGCTTTTTAACCGCAACAATTTTAGTATACGCTATTGGAGCTGGAATTACCGCGGCTGCTGGCACCAGACTTGCCCTCCAATTGTTCCTCGTTAAAATATTTAAAGTGTACTCATTCCGATTACGAGGCCTCGTAAGAGTCCCGTATCGTTATTTTTCGTCACTACCTCCCCGTGCCGGGAGTGGGTAATTTGCGCGCCTGCTGCCTTCCTTGGATGTGGTAGCCGTTTCTCAGGCTCCCTCTCCGGAATCGAACCCTGATTCCCCGTTACCCGTGACAACCATGGTAGTCGCAGAAACTACCATCGAAAGTTGATAAGGCAGACATTTGAAAGATGCGTCGCCGGTACTGGACCATGCGATCGGCAAAAGTTATCCAGATTCATCAAAATTAACGACTTCAGACGCGGGGCCCTCCGTCGATTGGTTTTGATCTAATAAAAGCACTCATCCCATCACTGGTCAGAGTTCTGATTGCATGTATTAGCTCTAGAATTACCACAGTTATCCAAGTAACTGAGTAAGATCTAAGGAACCAAAACTGATATATTGAGCCATTCGCGGTATCGCCTTAATACGGCTTGCACTGAGACATGCATGGCTTAATCTTTGAGACAAGCATATAACTACTGGCAGGATCAACCAGGGAGCTATCGAATAGAACACGCGCTCGTAGCGCGCACTCCGTCGATCCCGCGCGTCGACGATCCTAGATCACGCCGACGCGTTACGGGCGAGCTCTGTAAAACGTACACACAACACGCACATGTAAATAAATATTTATATGTAGTGTTGTGCGCACATAGAGAGTTTGGGGTCGCCGACGGGCGAACGTTTGAAACGGTTGTATCTCAAACACGTCAAACGTCCGCTGCCCGCCTGCATTTTCAGGACACACTGACGTGGCCCCAATTGGGAACGTTCGTACCGAGACGCGTTCACATTTTATTTAAAAAAACGTTTAACACAATACGGATGTGAAACAATCACGATTCCGCCCGGTGTCTATAGAGTAATGCCTCGCTAGATAGAGGTGTAAGTAAAATTTTTCTCGGGACCGCTTCGATTCTATACGGACTCGTGCATACACAACGGTCCGTCGGCCCACACAGTTAAAGAGATTCATCTATCTCTCTCGTTTTATCCGAGAGAATACGAGAGACGACGAACGACGACGACGACGACGACGACGATAGTCGAGTCGTCCTGTCTGTCTGTAACGACGCGACTTTATTACATATATACATAGGTAGCAAAGTCTAGCGTCGTCTCTTTCTCGTACTCTCTATTATCGAACAAACGAGAGTGATGATAAATATTTATGATAGAGCGGACAACGAATAAGAACGCGTTGTCGCCCTAGCCTGCACAGCGGCGGCGCACGAACGAACGAACGAACGAACGAACGAACGAACGAATGCACACTCACGGACGGTACACGAACGAGAGTCGAGAGAGTGTTTTCTTATAGCAAAGATTTTATTCGTCGCGTCGAAAACACTCCGCCGCGGTCAAGCACATACATCACTCTCTACTCGTGATAATCGTACAACTACTTCGTGTGTGCACATATGTTGCTGTGTAGAGTAGAAACACACATGACAACACTAGCACACAGTCCAATTCGTAGACGATTATAACACATAACACATATATATGCACACCGTTTTTTTTTGTTTTCTTTCGGGGTGCATATATATGTGTTTTTCGTGATGATGCGCGCCCGCCGCCCGTCAACAACACAGAGTCGAGTCGCCGAAGTGAGACAACAAACGACGGAGACTGACTCTATGTTGTGAAACAGCTCTATCTCGCGCTCGCACTCGCCGCCGATCGTCGTTTGTCGTGAAACAAATGACGATCGCACCGCTGTACACATATGTCAAATCGTAGAGTCTGTGTCGTCGGGTTTGCGCGTTTCGCCGTGTGTGTGTACATAATAATATACATATGTGTGTTCGACGAGCAGGATTTTGTTTTTGTCCTGTCGATGACACAATTACCCAGACCTCCGACGCCTCACCCCTCACCCCCCCCCAGGCCAAGAGGGGAGGGGGGAGCGGGGGGGGGGGGGGGGGCTTAATTTGCTGAATATAGGAGGGTTTTTTCAGTAGTCGGATCGGCAGGGTATTATTACAGTGATAGCGGGTAGACGGGGAGGGAGAGGGGGAGCAAAGGGGTTCAAGGGGGCGGTGGGTGATTAAGGGGAGGGGAGGGGGGAGGGTAGAGGTAGTGCTATGGTGCGTCATTGTGTGATCGTATATTGATTGCAGGAGGGGGTGCATGCGAGCACCCCCCCCCCCTCCCCGGTCTTATCACCCCCCCCCCCCTCCCCCTCCCCCGTCGCCGTTCCCCTTCGTACCACAGTCCCAAAAAAAAAAAAAAAAAAGGCAAAACATTGATTCTGGTTCTGTTCTGATTTTCAGTGACACCGAGAGGGCAGAAGAGTTGCAACGAAACTTATGTTTTCAGCTTGGGGTGAGTTTCATCACCCTCACACGCTTTGAGGGCGAGAAAACCTCTCAACTCGGACAACTCGGGGGAAAATAAATGAAGGTGAGTTATATTATTATTATTATTATTATGTATGTATGTATAATGATTTGAGGTTAACTAACGCTATTTATTATTCATCATCGTCGTAACAATGCAATGAGACCTCGCTGCGGTTGGTTCGTGTATTAAAAGCGCGCGGGCTGCGCATGCGCATGCGAGCGTGTAGCGAGTGTATTAGATGTTTATTCGGTTCGTGTATTA
>NW_027466806.1:152500-155000 GCF_050436995.1 Anticarsia gemmatalis | reverse complement strand
TCGTTATGTGCGTTCGATTGACGAGCGCTCTCGTCGAGGTATCAACTCGTGGTAGCGGATTTGTATACCAGTCTACGTTGAAGTTACGACGAGCGCGACGCGAGATACGTTCGTCGGGTGGCGGCGCGAGATGCGCCACCCACCGTCGAACAGAGTCTCTTTTTTGAGTTTTGGGTGTTTAGGATATATAAATATTATCATCACCATCATCGTCCATCATCGTTCATCGTGTGTGTTGTGTGTGCACAACGACAACAAAAACAGCGCGACGACAACAACGACAACACGTTAATGATCCTTCCGCAGGTTCCCCTACGGAAACCTTGTTACGACTTTTACTTCCTCTAAATGATCAAGTTTGGTCAACTTCCCAGCAACGCCGACGGCCGTGAAGCCACCGCGTGTCGGTCCGAAGACCTCACTAAATCATTCAATCGGTAGTAGCGACGGGCGGTGTGTACAAAGGGCAGGGACGTAATCAACGCGAGCTTATGACTCGCGCTTACTAGGAATTCCTCGTTTATGGGGGATAATTGCAAACCCCAATCCCCAGCACGAAGGAGTTTCAGCGGGTTGCCCGGGCCTCTAGGCCAGGGAGAACATGCTGATTCCTTCAGTGTAGCGCGCGTGCGGCCCAGGACATCTAAGGGCATCACAGACCTGTTATTGCTCAATCTCGTGCGGCTCGAAGCCGCCGGTCCCTCTAAGAAGAATTTTAATACGTCGCCAGTGAGTTGCGTGACGGAGCCACGCACACCTAAATGACGACGCCTATTTAGCAGGCTAGAGTCTCGTTCGTTACCGGAATTAACCAGACAAATCGCTCCACCAACTAAGAACGGCCATGCACCACCACCCACCGAATCAAGAAAGAGCTGTTAATCTGTCAATCCTTCCGGTGTCCGGGCCTGGTGAGATTTCCCGTGTTGAGTCAAATTAAGCCGCAGGCTCCACTCCTGGTGGTGCCCTTCCGTCAATTCCTTTAAGTTTCAGCTTTGCAACCATACTCCCCCCGGAGTCCAAAATCTTTGGTTTCCCGGAAGCTGCCCGCCGAGCCATTGTAGTAACGTCGGCGGATCGCTAGATGACATATTTACGGTTAGAACTAGGGCGGTATCTAATCGCCTTCGAACCTCTAACTTTCGTTCTTGATTGATGAAAACACCTTTGGCAAATGCTTTCGCTGATGTTCGTCTTGCGACGATCCAAGAATTTCACCTCTAACGTCGCAATACGAATGCCCCCAGTTATCCCTATTAATCATTACCTCGGAGTTCTGAAAACCAACAAAATAGAACCGAGATCATATTCTATTATTCCATGCACGAAATATTCAAGCAGCATTTTGAGCCCGCTTTGAGCACTCTAATTTGTTCAAAGTAAAATTGTCGGCCCACCTCGACACTCACCGAAGAGCACCGCGATAGGATTTTGATATTGAACCGGCGTATTACCGCCGGCTCACCGACGATATGCTCCGCAGACGTGTCAGTATCACCGCGGATGCGGTGCACCGACAGCGCGGCGCACAAATGCAACTACGAGCTTTTTAACCGCAACAATTTTAGTATACGCTATTGGAGCTGGAATTACCGCGGCTGCTGGCACCAGACTTGCCCTCCAATTGTTCCTCGTTAAAATATTTAAAGTGTACTCATTCCGATTACGAGGCCTCGTAAGAGTCCCGTATCGTTATTTTTCGTCACTACCTCCCCGTGCCGGGAGTGGGTAATTTGCGCGCCTGCTGCCTTCCTTGGATGTGGTAGCCGTTTCTCAGGCTCCCTCTCCGGAATCGAACCCTGATTCCCCGTTACCCGTGACAACCATGGTAGTCGCAGAAACTACCATCGAAAGTTGATAAGGCAGACATTTGAAAGATGCGTCGCCGGTACTGGACCATGCGATCGGCAAAAGTTATCCAGATTCATCAAAATTAACGACTTCAGACGCGGGGCCCTCCGTCGATTGGTTTTGATCTAATAAAAGCACTCATCCCATCACTGGTCAGAGTTCTGATTGCATGTATTAGCTCTAGAATTACCACAGTTATCCAAGTAACTGAGTAAGATCTAAGGAACCAAAACTGATATATTGAGCCATTCGCGGTATCGCCTTAATACGGCTTGCACTGAGACATGCATGGCTTAATCTTTGAGACAAGCATATAACTACTGGCAGGATCAACCAGGGAGCTATCGAATAGAACACGCGCTCGTAGCGCGCACTCCGTCGATCCCGCGCGTCGACGATCCTAGATCACGCCGACGCGTTACGGGCGAGCTCTGTAAAACGTACACACAACACGCACATGTAAATAAATATTTATATGTAGTGTTGTGCGCACATAGAGAGTTTGGGGTCGCCGACGGGCGAACGTTTGAAACGGTTGTATCTCAAACACGTCAAACGTCCGCTGCCCGCCTGCATTTTCAGGACACACTGACGTGGCCCCAATTGGGAACGTTCGTACCGAGACGCGTTCACATTTTATTTAAAAAAA
>NW_027466806.1:142500-145000 GCF_050436995.1 Anticarsia gemmatalis | reverse complement strand
AATTTTAATACGTCGCCAGTGAGTTGCGTGACGGAGCCACGCACACCTAAATGACGACGCCTATTTAGCAGGCTAGAGTCTCGTTCGTTACCGGAATTAACCAGACAAATCGCTCCACCAACTAAGAACGGCCATGCACCACCACCCACCGAATCAAGAAAGAGCTGTTAATCTGTCAATCCTTCCGGTGTCCGGGCCTGGTGAGATTTCCCGTGTTGAGTCAAATTAAGCCGCAGGCTCCACTCCTGGTGGTGCCCTTCCGTCAATTCCTTTAAGTTTCAGCTTTGCAACCATACTCCCCCCGGAGTCCAAAATCTTTGGTTTCCCGGAAGCTGCCCGCCGAGCCATTGTAGTAACGTCGGCGGATCGCTAGATGACATATTTACGGTTAGAACTAGGGCGGTATCTAATCGCCTTCGAACCTCTAACTTTCGTTCTTGATTGATGAAAACACCTTTGGCAAATGCTTTCGCTGATGTTCGTCTTGCGACGATCCAAGAATTTCACCTCTAACGTCGCAATACGAATGCCCCCAGTTATCCCTATTAATCATTACCTCGGAGTTCTGAAAACCAACAAAATAGAACCGAGATCATATTCTATTATTCCATGCACGAAATATTCAAGCAGCATTTTGAGCCCGCTTTGAGCACTCTAATTTGTTCAAAGTAAAATTGTCGGCCCACCTCGACACTCACCGAAGAGCACCGCGATAGGATTTTGATATTGAACCGGCGTATTACCGCCGGCTCACCGACGATATGCTCCGCAGACGTGTCAGTATCACCGCGGATGCGGTGCACCGACAGCGCGGCGCACAAATGCAACTACGAGCTTTTTAACCGCAACAATTTTAGTATACGCTATTGGAGCTGGAATTACCGCGGCTGCTGGCACCAGACTTGCCCTCCAATTGTTCCTC
The DNA here is from genome assembly GCF_050436995.1 of Anticarsia gemmatalis. Classification (NCBI taxonomy): domain Eukaryota; kingdom Metazoa; phylum Arthropoda; class Insecta; order Lepidoptera; family Erebidae; genus Anticarsia; species Anticarsia gemmatalis. The sequence continues at coordinate 144,078 of NW_027466806.1, read as the reverse complement.
GTTAAAATATTTAAAGTGTACTCATTCCGATTACGAGGCCTCGTAAGAGTCCCGTATCGTTATTTTTCGTCACTACCTCCCCGTGCCGGGAGTGGGTAATTTGCGCGCCTGCTGCCTTCCTTGGATGTGGTAGCCGTTTCTCAGGCTCCCTCTCCGGAATCGAACCCTGATTCCCCGTTACCCGTGACAACCATGGTAGTCGCAGAAACTACCATCGAAAGTTGATAAGGCAGACATTTGAAAGATGCGTCGCCGGTACTGGACCATGCGATCGGCAAAAGTTATCCAGATTCATCAAAATTAACGACTTCAGACGCGGGGCCCTCCGTCGATTGGTTTTGATCTAATAAAAGCACTCATCCCATCACTGGTCAGAGTTCTGATTGCATGTATTAGCTCTAGAATTACCACAGTTATCCAAGTAACTGAGTAAGATCTAAGGAACCAAAACTGATATATTGAGCCATTCGCGGTATCGCCTTAATACGGCTTGCACTGAGACATGCATGGCTTAATCTTTGAGACAAGCATATAACTACTGGCAGGATCAACCAGGGAGCTATCGAATAGAACACGCGCTCGTAGCGCGCACTCCGTCGATCCCGCGCGTCGACGATCCTAGATCACGCCGACGCGTTACGGGCGAGCTCTGTAAAACGTACACACAACACGCACATGTAAATAAATATTTATATGTAGTGTTGTGCGCACATAGAGAGTTTGGGGTCGCCGACGGGCGAACGTTTGAAACGGTTGTATCTCAAACACGTCAAACGTCCGCTGCCCGCCTGCATTTTCAGGACACACTGACGTGGCCCCAATTGGGAACGTTCGTACCGAGACGCGTTCACATTTTATTTAAAAAAACGTTTAACACAATACGGATGTGAAACAATCACGATTCCGCCCGGTGTCTATAGAGTAATGCCTCGCTAGATAGAGGTGTAAGTATAATTTTTCTCGGGACCGCTTCGATTCTATACGGACTCGTGCATACACAACGGTCCGTCGGCCCACACAGTTAAAGAGATTCATCTATCTCTCTCGTTTTATCCGAGAGAATACGAGAGACGACGAACGACGACGACGACGACGACGACGATAGTCGAGTCGTCCTGTCTGTCTGTAACGACGCGACTTTATTACATATATACATAGGTAGCAAAGTCTAGCGTCGTCTCTTTCTCGTACTCTCTATTATCGAACAAACGAGAGTGATGATAAATATTTATGATAGAGCGGACAACGAATAAGAACGCGTTGTCGCCCTAGCCTGCACAGCGGCGGCGCACGAACGAACGAACGAACGAACGAACGAACGAACGAATGCACACTCACGGACGGTACACGAACGAGAGTCGAGAGAGTGTTTTCTTATAGCAAAGATTTTATTCGTCGCGTCGAAAACACTCCGCCGCGGTCAAGCACATACATCACTCTCTACTCGTGATAATCGTACAACTACTTCGTGTGTGCACATATGTTGCTGTGTAGAGTAGAAACACACATGACAACACTAGCACACAGTCCAATTCGTAGACGATTATAACACATAACACATATATATGCACACCGTTT
>NW_027466806.1:132500-137500 GCF_050436995.1 Anticarsia gemmatalis | reverse complement strand
TCCCTCTCGCCACGGTCCTCCGTCGCTACGGGCCTGGCACCCTCTGCGGGAAAACGGCCCCGTTCAAGACGAACTTGGACAGGAGCGACCGCGACGAGAAAGCGGAACCTCCCGAACACCACATCTCCCGCCGCCTGAACAACGGCGGGATTCAGTGCTGGGCTTCTTTCCTGTTCGCTCGCCGCTACTAAGGAAATCCTAGTTAGTTTCTTTTCCTCCGCTTACTAATATGCTTAAATTCGGCGGGTGATCCTCCCTGATCTGAGGCCAACGATAAAAAAATGAGGCAGACGCGATATCCGTCAGCGTTACGACGACGCAACCGTCCCGGAGGAACGACGACGGCGTCGATGCGCTCTTCGGACGTCGAGTCCGCCTACTGTGTGTATTGCGCGAAGATCGCGACGATATTAAATCACTCACGACACATAACACGGTGCGTGCGTACACACACGCTCAACCCTCTCTATACATACACCGCCATGCGGCAAAAGTATTTCGAAGAGTCGAGCGCGCCGCTAGCGTATATGTGCGCGATATGAGATATTTCGCATATCATGCACTGTCCGCAGGCGGCACACCGCCGGTCGTTCGACAACGTTTGTGTAAACGTCGTCGCATGATCATCATCACAATCGACACGTGTGTGGTTCATCGTTGATATTTAAACGGACATTGGGACGAGGACTATTAGTCGACGTCACAATGAACCGTCATGTGCGCCCCCGTAAGGGCGCAATGTGGCATTTGTATTTTATACAGCCGGCCCCTCAGACAGGAGTGGTCCTGGATGTGTCTCCACGGACCGCAATGTGCGTTCGAAATGTCGATGTTCAAATGTGTCCTGCAGTTCACACTATGACGCGCAGTTAACTGCGTTCTTCATCGACCCGCGAGCCAAGTGATCCACCGTCCAGGGTAATAGTTTTTACACCACTACCGCATGGATAATATTGTGTGTGTTAAATGTTACAAGTTACAAATGTTACATATGTATGTACATACATATATTATGTTTGTGGTATAACGATACACGACACACGATACAAGCGCGCCTACCGCAACAATGACGCTCTCGCGTGTTCTCGTTATGTGCGTTCGATTGACGAGCGCTCTCGTCGAGGTATCAACTCGTGGTAGCGGATTTGTATACCAGTCTACGTTGAAGTTACGACGAGCGCGACGCGAGATACGTTCGTCGGGTGGCGGCGCGAGATGCGCCACCCACCGTCGAACAGAGTCTCTTTTTTGAGTTTTGGGTGTTTAGGATATATAAATATTATCATCACCATCATCGTCCATCATCGTTCATCGTGTGTGTTGTGTGTGCACAACGACAACAAAAACAGCGCGACGACAACAACGACAACACGTTAATGATCCTTCCGCAGGTTCCCCTACGGAAACCTTGTTACGACTTTTACTTCCTCTAAATGATCAAGTTTGGTCAACTTCCCAGCAACGCCGACGGCCGTGAAGCCACCGCGTGTCGGTCCGAAGACCTCACTAAATCATTCAATCGGTAGTAGCGACGGGCGGTGTGTACAAAGGGCAGGGACGTAATCAACGCGAGCTTATGACTCGCGCTTACTAGGAATTCCTCGTTTATGGGGGATAATTGCAAACCCCAATCCCCAGCACGAAGGAGTTTCAGCGGGTTGCCCGGGCCTCTAGGCCAGGGAGAACATGCTGATTCCTTCAGTGTAGCGCGCGTGCGGCCCAGGACATCTAAGGGCATCACAGACCTGTTATTGCTCAATCTCGTGCGGCTCGAAGCCGCCGGTCCCTCTAAGAAGAATTTTAATACGTCGCCAGTGAGTTGCGTGACGGAGCCACGCACACCTAAATGACGACGCCTATTTAGCAGGCTAGAGTCTCGTTCGTTACCGGAATTAACCAGACAAATCGCTCCACCAACTAAGAACGGCCATGCACCACCACCCACCGAATCAAGAAAGAGCTGTTAATCTGTCAATCCTTCCGGTGTCCGGGCCTGGTGAGATTTCCCGTGTTGAGTCAAATTAAGCCGCAGGCTCCACTCCTGGTGGTGCCCTTCCGTCAATTCCTTTAAGTTTCAGCTTTGCAACCATACTCCCCCCGGAGTCCAAAATCTTTGGTTTCCCGGAAGCTGCCCGCCGAGCCATTGTAGTAACGTCGGCGGATCGCTAGATGACATATTTACGGTTAGAACTAGGGCGGTATCTAATCGCCTTCGAACCTCTAACTTTCGTTCTTGATTGATGAAAACACCTTTGGCAAATGCTTTCGCTGATGTTCGTCTTGCGACGATCCAAGAATTTCACCTCTAACGTCGCAATACGAATGCCCCCAGTTATCCCTATTAATCATTACCTCGGAGTTCTGAAAACCAACAAAATAGAACCGAGATCATATTCTATTATTCCATGCACGAAATATTCAAGCAGCATTTTGAGCCCGCTTTGAGCACTCTAATTTGTTCAAAGTAAAATTGTCGGCCCACCTCGACACTCACCGAAGAGCACCGCGATAGGATTTTGATATTGAACCGGCGTATTACCGCCGGCTCACCGACGATATGCTCCGCAGACGTGTCAGTATCACCGCGGATGCGGTGCACCGACAGCGCGGCGCACAAATGCAACTACGAGCTTTTTAACCGCAACAATTTTAGTATACGCTATTGGAGCTGGAATTACCGCGGCTGCTGGCACCAGACTTGCCCTCCAATTGTTCCTCGTTAAAATATTTAAAGTGTACTCATTCCGATTACGAGGCCTCGTAAGAGTCCCGTATCGTTATTTTTCGTCACTACCTCCCCGTGCCGGGAGTGGGTAATTTGCGCGCCTGCTGCCTTCCTTGGATGTGGTAGCCGTTTCTCAGGCTCCCTCTCCGGAATCGAACCCTGATTCCCCGTTACCCGTGACAACCATGGTAGTCGCAGAAACTACCATCGAAAGTTGATAAGGCAGACATTTGAAAGATGCGTCGCCGGTACTGGACCATGCGATCGGCAAAAGTTATCCAGATTCATCAAAATTAACGACTTCAGACGCGGGGCCCTCCGTCGATTGGTTTTGATCTAATAAAAGCACTCATCCCATCACTGGTCAGAGTTCTGATTGCATGTATTAGCTCTAGAATTACCACAGTTATCCAAGTAACTGAGTAAGATCTAAGGAACCAAAACTGATATATTGAGCCATTCGCGGTATCGCCTTAATACGGCTTGCACTGAGACATGCATGGCTTAATCTTTGAGACAAGCATATAACTACTGGCAGGATCAACCAGGGAGCTATCGAATAGAACACGCGCTCGTAGCGCGCACTCCGTCGATCCCGCGCGTCGACGATCCTAGATCACGCCGACGCGTTACGGGCGAGCTCTGTAAAACGTACACACAACACGCACATGTAAATAAATATTTATATGTAGTGTTGTGCGCACATAGAGAGTTTGGGGTCGCCGACGGGCGAACGTTTGAAACGGTTGTATCTCAAACACGTCAAACGTCCGCTGCCCGCCTGCATTTTCAGGACACACTGACGTGGCCCCAATTGGGAACGTTCGTACCGAGACGCGTTCACATTTTATTTAAAAAAACGTTTAACACAATACGGATGTGAAACAATCACGATTCCGCCCGGTGTCTATAGAGTAATGCCTCGCTAGATAGAGGTGTAAGTATAATTTTTCTCGGGACCGCTTCGATTCTATACGGACTCGTGCATACACAACGGTCCGTCGGCCCACACAGTTAAAGAGATTCATCTATCTCTCTCGTTTTATCCGAGAGAATACGAGAGACGACGAACGACGACGACGACGACGACGACGATAGTCGAGTCGTCCTGTCTGTCTGTAACGACGCGACTTTATTACATATATACATAGGTAGCAAAGTCTAGCGTCGTCTCTTTCTCGTACTCTCTATTATCGAACAAACGAGAGTGATGATAAATATTTATGATAGAGCGGACAACGAATAAGAACGCGTTGTCGCCCTAGCCTGCACAGCGGCGGCGCACGAACGAACGAACGAACGAACGAACGAACGAACGAATGCACACTCACGGACGGTACACGAACGAGAGTCGAGAGAGTGTTTTCTTATAGCAAAGATTTTATTCGTCGCGTCGAAAACACTCCGCCGCGGTCAAGCACATACATCACTCTCTACTCGTGATAATCGTACAACTACTTCGTGTGTGCACATATGTTGCTGTGTAGAGTAGAAACACACATGACAACACTAGCACACAGTCCAATTCGTAGACGATTATAACACATAACACATATATATGCACACCGTTTTTTTTTGTTTTCTTTCGGGGTGCATATATATGTGTTTTTCGTGATGATGCGCGCCCGCCGCCCGTCAACAACACAGAGTCGAGTCGCCGAAGTGAGACAACAAACGACGGAGACTGACTCTATGTTGTGAAACAGCTCTATCTCGCGCTCGCACTCGCCGCCGATCGTCGTTTGTCGTGAAACAAATGACGATCGCACCGCTGTACACATATGTCAAATCGTAGAGTCTGTGTCGTCGGGTTTGCGCGTTTCGCCGTGTGTGTGTACATAATAATATACATATGTGTGTTCGACGAGCAGGATTTTGTTTTTGTCCTGTCGATGACACAATTACCCAGACCTCCGACGCCTCACCCCTCACCCCCCCCCAGGCCAAGAGGGGAGGGGGGAGCGGGGGGGGGGGGGGCTTAATTTGCTGAATATAGGAGGGTTTTTTCAGTAGTCGGATCGGCAGGGTATTATTACAGTGATAGCGGGTAGACGGGGAGGGAGAGGGGGAGCAAAGGGGTTCAAGGGGGCGGTGGGTGATTAAGGGGAGGGGAGGGGGGAGGGTAGAGGTAGTGCTATGGTGCGTCATTGTGTGATCGTATATTGATTGCAGGAGGGGGTGCATGCGAGCACCCCCCCCCCCTCCCCGGTCTTATCACCCCCCCCCCCCTCCCCCTCCCCCGTCGCCGTTCCCCTTCGTACCACAGTCCCAAAAA
>NW_027466806.1:120000-127500 GCF_050436995.1 Anticarsia gemmatalis | reverse complement strand
ACAATGAACCGTCATGTGCGCCCCCGTAAGGGCGCAATGTGGCATTTGTATTTTATACAGCCGGCCCTCAGACAGGAGTGGTCCTGGATGTGTCTCCACGGACCGCAATGTGCGTTCGAAATGTCGATGTTCAAATGTGTCCTGCAGTTCACACTATGACGCGCAGTTAACTGCGTTCTTCATCGACCCGCGAGCCAAGTGATCCACCGTCCAGGGTAATAGTTTTTACACCACTACCGCATGGATAATATTGTGTGTGTTAAATGTTACAAGTTACAAATGTTACATATGTATGTACATACATATATTATGTTTGTGGTATAACGATACACGACACACGATACAAGCGCGCCTACCGCAACAATGACGCTCTCGCGTGTTCTCGTTATGTGCGTTCGATTGACGAGCGCTCTCGTCGAGGTATCAACTCGTGGTAGCGGATTTGTATACCAGTCTACGTTGAAGTTACGACGAGCGCGACGCGAGATACGTTCGTCGGGTGGCGGCGCGAGATGCGCCACCCACCGTCGAACAGAGTCTCTTTTTTGAGTTTTGGGTGTTTAGGATATATAAATATTATCATCACCATCATCGTCCATCATCGTTCATCGTGTGTGTTGTGTGTGCACAACGACAACAAAAACAGCGCGACGACAACAACGACAACACGTTAATGATCCTTCCGCAGGTTCCCCTACGGAAACCTTGTTACGACTTTTACTTCCTCTAAATGATCAAGTTTGGTCAACTTCCCAGCAACGCCGACGGCCGTGAAGCCACCGCGTGTCGGTCCGAAGACCTCACTAAATCATTCAATCGGTAGTAGCGACGGGCGGTGTGTACAAAGGGCAGGGACGTAATCAACGCGAGCTTATGACTCGCGCTTACTAGGAATTCCTCGTTTATGGGGGATAATTGCAAACCCCAATCCCCAGCACGAAGGAGTTTCAGCGGGTTGCCCGGGCCTCTAGGCCAGGGAGAACATGCTGATTCCTTCAGTGTAGCGCGCGTGCGGCCCAGGACATCTAAGGGCATCACAGACCTGTTATTGCTCAATCTCGTGCGGCTCGAAGCCGCCGGTCCCTCTAAGAAGAATTTTAATACGTCGCCAGTGAGTTGCGTGACGGAGCCACGCACACCTAAATGACGACGCCTATTTAGCAGGCTAGAGTCTCGTTCGTTACCGGAATTAACCAGACAAATCGCTCCACCAACTAAGAACGGCCATGCACCACCACCCACCGAATCAAGAAAGAGCTGTTAATCTGTCAATCCTTCCGGTGTCCGGGCCTGGTGAGATTTCCCGTGTTGAGTCAAATTAAGCCGCAGGCTCCACTCCTGGTGGTGCCCTTCCGTCAATTCCTTTAAGTTTCAGCTTTGCAACCATACTCCCCCCGGAGTCCAAAATCTTTGGTTTCCCGGAAGCTGCCCGCCGAGCCATTGTAGTAACGTCGGCGGATCGCTAGATGACATATTTACGGTTAGAACTAGGGCGGTATCTAATCGCCTTCGAACCTCTAACTTTCGTTCTTGATTGATGAAAACACCTTTGGCAAATGCTTTCGCTGATGTTCGTCTTGCGACGATCCAAGAATTTCACCTCTAACGTCGCAATACGAATGCCCCCAGTTATCCCTATTAATCATTACCTCGGAGTTCTGAAAACCAACAAAATAGAACCGAGATCATATTCTATTATTCCATGCACGAAATATTCAAGCAGCATTTTGAGCCCGCTTTGAGCACTCTAATTTGTTCAAAGTAAAATTGTCGGCCCACCTCGACACTCACCGAAGAGCACCGCGATAGGATTTTGATATTGAACCGGCGTATTACCGCCGGCTCACCGACGATATGCTCCGCAGACGTGTCAGTATCACCGCGGATGCGGTGCACCGACAGCGCGGCGCACAAATGCAACTACGAGCTTTTTAACCGCAACAATTTTAGTATACGCTATTGGAGCTGGAATTACCGCGGCTGCTGGCACCAGACTTGCCCTCCAATTGTTCCTCGTTAAAATATTTAAAGTGTACTCATTCCGATTACGAGGCCTCGTAAGAGTCCCGTATCGTTATTTTTCGTCACTACCTCCCCGTGCCGGGAGTGGGTAATTTGCGCGCCTGCTGCCTTCCTTGGATGTGGTAGCCGTTTCTCAGGCTCCCTCTCCGGAATCGAACCCTGATTCCCCGTTACCCGTGACAACCATGGTAGTCGCAGAAACTACCATCGAAAGTTGATAAGGCAGACATTTGAAAGATGCGTCGCCGGTACTGGACCATGCGATCGGCAAAAGTTATCCAGATTCATCAAAATTAACGACTTCAGACGCGGGGCCCTCCGTCGATTGGTTTTGATCTAATAAAAGCACTCATCCCATCACTGGTCAGAGTTCTGATTGCATGTATTAGCTCTAGAATTACCACAGTTATCCAAGTAACTGAGTAAGATCTAAGGAACCAAAACTGATATATTGAGCCATTCGCGGTATCGCCTTAATACGGCTTGCACTGAGACATGCATGGCTTAATCTTTGAGACAAGCATATAACTACTGGCAGGATCAACCAGGGAGCTATCGAATAGAACACGCGCTCGTAGCGCGCACTCCGTCGATCCCGCGCGTCGACGATCCTAGATCACGCCGACGCGTTACGGGCGAGCTCTGTAAAACGTACACACAACACGCACATGTAAATAAATATTTATATGTAGTGTTGTGCGCACATAGAGAGTTTGGGGTCGCCGACGGGCGAACGTTTGAAACGGTTGTATCTCAAACACGTCAAACGTCCGCTGCCCGCCTGCATTTTCAGGACACACTGACGTGGCCCCAATTGGGAACGTTCGTACCGAGACGCGTTCACATTTTATTTAAAAAAACGTTTAACACAATACGGATGTGAAACAATCACGATTCCGCCCGGTGTCTATAGAGTAATGCCTCGCTAGATAGAGGTGTAAGTATAATTTTTCTCGGGACCGCTTCGATTCTATACGGACTCGTGCATACACAACGGTCCGTCGGCCCACACAGTTAAAGAGATTCATCTATCTCTCTCGTTTTATCCGAGAGAATACGAGAGACGACGAACGACGACGACGACGACGACGACGATAGTCGAGTCGTCCTGTCTGTCTGTAACGACGCGACTTTATTACATATATACATAGGTAGCAAAGTCTAGCGTCGTCTCTTTCTCGTACTCTCTATTATCGAACAAACGAGAGTGATGATAAATATTTATGATAGAGCGGACAACGAATAAGAACGCGTTGTCGCCCTAGCCTGCACAGCGGCGGCGCACGAACGAACGAACGAACGAACGAACGAACGAACGAATGCACACTCACGGACGGTACACGAACGAGAGTCGAGAGAGTGTTTTCTTATAGCAAAGATTTTATTCGTCGCGTCGAAAACACTCCGCCGCGGTCAAGCACATACATCACTCTCTACTCGTGATAATCGTACAACTACTTCGTGTGTGCACATATGTTGCTGTGTAGAGTAGAAACACACATGACAACACTAGCACACAGTCCAATTCGTAGACGATTATAACACATAACACATATATATGCACACCGTTTTTTTTTGTTTTCTTTCGGGGTGCATATATATGTGTTTTTCGTGATGATGCGCGCCCGCCGCCCGTCAACAACACAGAGTCGAGTCGCCGAAGTGAGACAACAAACGACGGAGACTGACTCTATGTTGTGAAACAGCTCTATCTCGCGCTCGCACTCGCCGCCGATCGTCGTTTGTCGTGAAACAAATGACGATCGCACCGCTGTACACATATGTCAAATCGTAGAGTCTGTGTCGTCGGGTTTGCGCGTTTCGCCGTGTGTGTGTACATAATAATATACATATGTGTGTTCGACGAGCAGGATTTTGTTTTTGTCCTGTCGATGACACAATTACCCAGACCTCCGACGCCTCACCCCTCACCCCCCCCCAGGCCAAGAGGGGAGGGGGGAGCGGGGGGGGGGGGGGCTTAATTTGCTGAATATAGGAGGGTTTTTTCAGTAGTCGGATCGGCAGGGTATTATTACAGTGATAGCGGGTAGACGGGGAGGGAGAGGGGGAGCAAAGGGGTTCAAGGGGGCGGTGGGTGATTAAGGGGAGGGGAGGGGGGAGGGTAGAGGTAGTGCTATGGTGCGTCATTGTGTGATCGTATATTGATTGCAGGAGGGGGTGCATGCGAGCACCCCCCCCCCTCCCCGGTCTTATCACCCCCCCCCCCCCTCCCCCTCCCCCGTCGCCGTTCCCCTTCGTACCACAGTCCCAAAAAAAAAAAAAAAAAAAGGCAAAACATTGATTCTGGTTCTGTTCTGATTTTCAGTGACACCGAGAGGGCAGAAGAGTTGCAACGAAACTTATGTTTTCAGCTTGGGGTGAGTTTCATCACCCTCACACGCTTTGAGGGCGAGAAAACCTCTCAACTCGGACAACTCGGGGGAAAATAAATGAAGGTGAGTTATATTATTATTATTCTCTTTATTTATAATTCTTCTTAATTATTACATTTTTAAATATATATTTTCATTATAGTAAGAAAAATATAAAAAAAAAAAAAAAACATATTTAAAAATATAAAAATTAGGTGGCCACCGGTATCGGGAACAGGGTCCAAAGTACCGGCGGTTAGGACTCCAGGGCGAGGAACCTCCTAACGATTCGTGCCGTGCCGAGAAGAACCGCCTTCTGCATCAGGCCCTTGACCCAGCTGCCCAACGCAAGCCTCCGAAGATGTTGGTCGAGACTCTTAGCTATAAGTCCGTTAACTGACACGACTATGGGGACAATAATCGCGGAATCCACATCCCACATGTCGACAATCTCATGAGCCAGATCCAAATATTTAACTTCTTTATCTTTTTCGGCCTTCACGAGATTCTCGTCATGCGGGACAGTGATGTCGACGATTACTGCGACACGCTCTGATCGGTCTACAACCACTATATCGGGTTTGTTCGCAATTATAGTGCGATCCGTGATTATAGACCGATCCCAGTACATGGTGATTGAGCCATTTTCAAGAACCGGCTCCGGAACATACCTGTAGTAAGGGACCTCGGTGACCACAAGATTATGCTTCAGAGCAAGTTGCTGGTGGATGATCCTGGCTACTTGGTTGTGTCTGTGCAAGTACTCTCCATTGGCAAGACGCGAACAGCCGGAAACTATATGTCTGAGGGACTCGCCAGGCTGATGACAAGCCCGGCACACGTCAATTGTGCCGTCCTTCATAATATATTTCCGGTAGTTGTTCGTCTTGACAACTTCGTCAGCAATTGCGCAGACAAACCCCTCGGTTTCTCCAAAGAGATCACCGAAGCGTAACCAGGCCACCGACGCCAGCAGGTCGACATCGGGTCCGTGAAGGGCCCGATAGTACCTGCCATGCAGCTCCTTGCTCCGCCACACATCGACGCGGTCCCCAACGTCCATCACCACAGGCCGTCGCCAGTTCTCGTTAGCCAAGGACAGAGGAGTGAGTCCTTTATCAACTGCAACCACATCTCGGTGCAACCCCACGTCAATGCTGAGAAAATAATCTCGAAGACTGCACACCTCGCGGTTGTGGAGGGTTTTGGCATTCAAAAAACCTCGACCCCCACACTTCCGCGGAATGTACAGTCTCATCACCGATGATCGCGGGTGATGCATCCGATATGAGGTCAGCAGTGACCGGACTCTCCTATCCAGGGCGTCCAGCTCGGTCTGAGTCCACTTGAGTATGCCAAAGGAGTACATCAGAAGTGGAATGACCCAACCGTTAAAGGCACGAACCTTGTTACCACCCGACAAAAGACTATTAAGTACTTTTCTCAGGCGGCCAAAGAAACGTTCCCGCAACGATCGTTTCATTCCCACCTCATCGATGCCTAACGCCTGTGACATACCCAAGTATTTGTAGGTGTCGGTGGCGAGGAGCGGTCTGAGAGTTGTGTGATCCGAGAGTTGTAAACCCTCGGATGTCACCACCCTCCCCTGTTTTACATGCATGACCACACACTTGTCTACACCAAACCCCATTCTGATGGAATTACTGAAAACTTCAGTCACCTTCAGCAATTCCACCATATGCGGTTCGGATGAAGCAAACAACTTGAGGTCATCCATGTAGAACAGGTGAGATATGACTTGACCATCTCTTCGCAACCTATAACCTTGGCCCGAAATCCTCAGTAAAGTACTGAGAGGGTTCAGTGCCAGGCAAAACCACAAGGGACTCAGACTGTCACCCTGAAAGATGCCTCGCTCTATCCTTAACAACTCGCCGTCACCGAGAACCCGCCCACACCCTGGATAGCGAAGGCCAGTCGTCCATTGGCCCATGCATGATCTCAAGAAGGCGCATAGAGTTGCATCTACTTTATACAACTCCAGCACCCTCAGCAGCCATGAATGGGGCACAGAGTCATAGGCCTTCTTGTAATCTATCCAGCATGTAGACAGACTCCTACGGTTCCGGCGAACTTGCTGGCAAATGGCCATATCAATGAGGAGTAGCTCTTTAGTGCCACGGGCCCCATTCCTACATCCATTCTGAGAGATAGCCATGATGTTATTTCCAGTTATATGTTCATTTAGTTTTCCTCTCAGAATAGATGTGAGTAATTTATATAACGTGGGTAAACACGTGATGGGCCGATAATTTTTGGGATCCGTGGCATTACCTGACTTATAGAGCAAGTGGGTGATACCGTTAGTTAAAAAAGATGGTAGCGATCCAGACTCCACAGATGACTGGAATAGGGAAGCTAAGCGTGCATGCGAACTACGCAGCCATTTTAACCAAAAGTTATGCAGTCCGTCCGGTCCGGGAGATTTCCAATTGGCCAGCGAACGGACTGCGTTGGCTACATCTTCGGTCTCAATATTTATAGCCGGCATTCTTTCTATGGGCTCACATGCACGCTCAACCTCCCGCATCCAGACACCCTCAGTGTGGTCAACCGGTACCGACCAAATACTACGCCAGAACGTATTCGTAGAATCAGCATCCGGCAGGCCCATGTCGCCCACACTTTGATCGGATCGCTCCCAGGCTCTGTATATCCACTTTTGATCACTCTGGAACATGCGATTCTGGGTATATCTCGCTACACGCTTTTTGTACCTCTTAATGCGGTTTGCCCACGCGTAAACCTTCTGCTTCAGAAAGTCGATGCGCTCTGTGATCCGGGCATGGTAGTCTTGGGGACTTATATCAGTCCCCATGAATGCTCGACGCACAAAGCGCATAACTCTCGGGCGCATATTGCCCGACCTGAAGCAGATAAGTTTGCCAATCATCACCCTGGCATCAGCAATACGTCGTTCAATCCTGCACTGCCAAGCCGGTACGGCTGGCTTCGGTCGCATCGCTGTGTCTTGTTGGAATTTAACACCAGCGATGCGACATACTGCATTGGCCGCACAGTACAGAATTGAATGCACGTCAATCAAATCGTTACAGGTACAGATATAGTCGACTAGCAGCTTATC
>NW_027466806.1:107500-115000 GCF_050436995.1 Anticarsia gemmatalis | reverse complement strand
TAATATTTAGCCTTAGATGGAGTTTACCACCCACTTAGGGCTGCACTCTCAAGCAACCCGACTCTAAGGAGAGTCCCTCTCGCCACGGTCCTCCGTCGCTACGGGCCTGGCACCCTCTGCGGGAAAACGGCCCCGTTCAAGACGAACTTGGACAGGAGCGACCGCGACGAGAAAGCGGAACCTCCCGAACACCACATCTCCCGCCGCCTGAACAACGGCGGGATTCAGTGCTGGGCTTCTTTCCTGTTCGCTCGCCGCTACTAAGGAAATCCTAGTTAGTTTCTTTTCCTCCGCTTACTAATATGCTTAAATTCGGCGGGTGATCCTCCCTGATCTGAGGCCAACGATAAAAAAATGAGGCAGACGCGATATCCGTCAGCGTTACGACGACGCAACCGTCCCGGAGGAACGACGACGGCGTCGATGCGCTCTTCGGACGTCGAGTCCGCCTACTGTGTGTATTGCGCGAAGATCGCGACGATATTAAATCACTCACGACACATAACACGGTGCGTGCGTACACACACGCTCAACCCTCTCTATACATACACCGCCATGCGGCAAAAGTATTTCGAAGAGTCGAGCGCGCCGCTAGCGTATATGTGCGCGATATGAGATATTTCGCATATCATGCACTGTCCGCAGGCGGCACACCGCCGGTCGTTCGACAACGTTTGTGTAAACGTCGTCGCATGATCATCATCACAATCGACACGTGTGTGGTTCATCGTTGATATTTAAACGGACATTGGGACGAGGACTATTAGTCGACGTCACAATGAACCGTCATGTGCGCCCCCGTAAGGGCGCAATGTGGCATTTGTATTTTATACAGCCGGCCCTCAGACAGGAGTGGTCCTGGATGTGTCTCCACGGACCGCAATGTGCGTTCGAAATGTCGATGTTCAAATGTGTCCTGCAGTTCACACTATGACGCGCAGTTAACTGCGTTCTTCATCGACCCGCGAGCCAAGTGATCCACCGTCCAGGGTAATAGTTTTTACACCACTACCGCATGGATAATATTGTGTGTGTTAAATGTTACAAGTTACAAATGTTACATATGTATGTACATACATATATTATGTTTGTGGTATAACGATACACGACACACGATACAAGCGCGCCTACCGCAACAATGACGCTCTCGCGTGTTCTCGTTATGTGCGTTCGATTGACGAGCGCTCTCGTCGAGGTATCAACTCGTGGTAGCGGATTTGTATACCAGTCTACGTTGAAGTTACGACGAGCGCGACGCGAGATACGTTCGTCGGGTGGCGGCGCGAGATGCGCCACCCACCGTCGAACAGAGTCTCTTTTTTGAGTTTTGGGTGTTTAGGATATATAAATATTATCATCACCATCATCGTCCATCATCGTTCATCGTGTGTGTTGTGTGTGCACAACGACAACAAAAACAGCGCGACGACAACAACGACAACACGTTAATGATCCTTCCGCAGGTTCCCCTACGGAAACCTTGTTACGACTTTTACTTCCTCTAAATGATCAAGTTTGGTCAACTTCCCAGCAACGCCGACGGCCGTGAAGCCACCGCGTGTCGGTCCGAAGACCTCACTAAATCATTCAATCGGTAGTAGCGACGGGCGGTGTGTACAAAGGGCAGGGACGTAATCAACGCGAGCTTATGACTCGCGCTTACTAGGAATTCCTCGTTTATGGGGGATAATTGCAAACCCCAATCCCCAGCACGAAGGAGTTTCAGCGGGTTGCCCGGGCCTCTAGGCCAGGGAGAACATGCTGATTCCTTCAGTGTAGCGCGCGTGCGGCCCAGGACATCTAAGGGCATCACAGACCTGTTATTGCTCAATCTCGTGCGGCTCGAAGCCGCCGGTCCCTCTAAGAAGAATTTTAATACGTCGCCAGTGAGTTGCGTGACGGAGCCACGCACACCTAAATGACGACGCCTATTTAGCAGGCTAGAGTCTCGTTCGTTACCGGAATTAACCAGACAAATCGCTCCACCAACTAAGAACGGCCATGCACCACCACCCACCGAATCAAGAAAGAGCTGTTAATCTGTCAATCCTTCCGGTGTCCGGGCCTGGTGAGATTTCCCGTGTTGAGTCAAATTAAGCCGCAGGCTCCACTCCTGGTGGTGCCCTTCCGTCAATTCCTTTAAGTTTCAGCTTTGCAACCATACTCCCCCCGGAGTCCAAAATCTTTGGTTTCCCGGAAGCTGCCCGCCGAGCCATTGTAGTAACGTCGGCGGATCGCTAGATGACATATTTACGGTTAGAACTAGGGCGGTATCTAATCGCCTTCGAACCTCTAACTTTCGTTCTTGATTGATGAAAACACCTTTGGCAAATGCTTTCGCTGATGTTCGTCTTGCGACGATCCAAGAATTTCACCTCTAACGTCGCAATACGAATGCCCCCAGTTATCCCTATTAATCATTACCTCGGAGTTCTGAAAACCAACAAAATAGAACCGAGATCATATTCTATTATTCCATGCACGAAATATTCAAGCAGCATTTTGAGCCCGCTTTGAGCACTCTAATTTGTTCAAAGTAAAATTGTCGGCCCACCTCGACACTCACCGAAGAGCACCGCGATAGGATTTTGATATTGAACCGGCGTATTACCGCCGGCTCACCGACGATATGCTCCGCAGACGTGTCAGTATCACCGCGGATGCGGTGCACCGACAGCGCGGCGCACAAATGCAACTACGAGCTTTTTAACCGCAACAATTTTAGTATACGCTATTGGAGCTGGAATTACCGCGGCTGCTGGCACCAGACTTGCCCTCCAATTGTTCCTCGTTAAAATATTTAAAGTGTACTCATTCCGATTACGAGGCCTCGTAAGAGTCCCGTATCGTTATTTTTCGTCACTACCTCCCCGTGCCGGGAGTGGGTAATTTGCGCGCCTGCTGCCTTCCTTGGATGTGGTAGCCGTTTCTCAGGCTCCCTCTCCGGAATCGAACCCTGATTCCCCGTTACCCGTGACAACCATGGTAGTCGCAGAAACTACCATCGAAAGTTGATAAGGCAGACATTTGAAAGATGCGTCGCCGGTACTGGACCATGCGATCGGCAAAAGTTATCCAGATTCATCAAAATTAACGACTTCAGACGCGGGGCCCTCCGTCGATTGGTTTTGATCTAATAAAAGCACTCATCCCATCACTGGTCAGAGTTCTGATTGCATGTATTAGCTCTAGAATTACCACAGTTATCCAAGTAACTGAGTAAGATCTAAGGAACCAAAACTGATATATTGAGCCATTCGCGGTATCGCCTTAATACGGCTTGCACTGAGACATGCATGGCTTAATCTTTGAGACAAGCATATAACTACTGGCAGGATCAACCAGGGAGCTATCGAATAGAACACGCGCTCGTAGCGCGCACTCCGTCGATCCCGCGCGTCGACGATCCTAGATCACGCCGACGCGTTACGGGCGAGCTCTGTAAAACGTACACACAACACGCACATGTAAATAAATATTTATATGTAGTGTTGTGCGCACATAGAGAGTTTGGGGTCGCCGACGGGCGAACGTTTGAAACGGTTGTATCTCAAACACGTCAAACGTCCGCTGCCCGCCTGCATTTTCAGGACACACTGACGTGGCCCCAATTGGGAACGTTCGTACCGAGACGCGTTCACATTTTATTTAAAAAAACGTTTAACACAATACGGATGTGAAACAATCACGATTCCGCCCGGTGTCTATAGAGTAATGCCTCGCTAGATAGAGGTGTAAGTATAATTTTTCTCGGGACCGCTTCGATTCTATACGGACTCGTGCATACACAACGGTCCGTCGGCCCACACAGTTAAAGAGATTCATCTATCTCTCTCGTTTTATCCGAGAGAATACGAGAGACGACGAACGACGACGACGACGACGACGACGATAGTCGAGTCGTCCTGTCTGTCTGTAACGACGCGACTTTATTACATATATACATAGGTAGCAAAGTCTAGCGTCGTCTCTTTCTCGTACTCTCTATTATCGAACAAACGAGAGTGATGATAAATATTTATGATAGAGCGGACAACGAATAAGAACGCGTTGTCGCCCTAGCCTGCACAGCGGCGGCGCACGAACGAACGAACGAACGAACGAACGAACGAACGAATGCACACTCACGGACGGTACACGAACGAGAGTCGAGAGAGTGTTTTCTTATAGCAAAGATTTTATTCGTCGCGTCGAAAACACTCCGCCGCGGTCAAGCACATACATCACTCTCTACTCGTGATAATCGTACAACTACTTCGTGTGTGCACATATGTTGCTGTGTAGAGTAGAAACACACATGACAACACTAGCACACAGTCCAATTCGTAGACGATTATAACACATAACACATATATATGCACACCGTTTTTTTTTGTTTTCTTTCGGGGTGCATATATATGTGTTTTTCGTGATGATGCGCGCCCGCCGCCCGTCAACAACACAGAGTCGAGTCGCCGAAGTGAGACAACAAACGACGGAGACTGACTCTATGTTGTGAAACAGCTCTATCTCGCGCTCGCACTCGCCGCCGATCGTCGTTTGTCGTGAAACAAATGACGATCGCACCGCTGTACACATATGTCAAATCGTAGAGTCTGTGTCGTCGGGTTTGCGCGTTTCGCCGTGTGTGTGTACATAATAATATACATATGTGTGTTCGACGAGCAGGATTTTGTTTTTGTCCTGTCGATGACACAATTACCCAGACCTCCGACGCCTCACCCCTCACCCCCCCCCAGGCCAAGAGGGGAGGGGGAAGCGGGGGGGGGGGGGGCTTAATTTGCTGAATATAGGAGGGTTTTTTCAGTAGTCGGATCGGCAGGGTATTATTACAGTGATAGCGGGTAGACGGGGAGGGAGAGGGGGAGCAAAGGGGTTCAAGGGGGCGGTGGGTGATTAAGGGGAGGGGAGGGGGGAGGGTAGAGGTAGTGCTATGGTGCGTCATTGTGTGATCGTATATTGATTGCAGGAGGGGGTGCATGCGAGCACCCCCCCCCCCTCCCCGGTCTTATCACCCCCCCCCCTCCCCCTCCCCCGTCGCCGTTCCCCTTCGTACCACAGTCCCAAAAAAAAAAAAAAAAAAAGGCAAAACATTGATTCTGGTTCTGTTCTGATTTTCAGTGACACCGAGAGGGCAGAAGAGTTGCAACGAAACTTATGTTTTCAGCTTGGGGTGAGTTTCATCACCCTCACACGCTTTGAGGGCGAGAAAACCTCTCAACTCGGACAACTCGGGGGAAAATAAATGAAGGTGAGTTATATTATTATTATTCTCTTTATTTATAATTCTTCTTAATTATTACATTTTTAAATATATATTTTCATTATAGTAAGAAAAATATAAAAAAAAAAACATATTTAAAAATATAAAAATTAGGTGGCCACCGGTATCGGGAACAGGGTCCAAAGTACCGGCGGTTAGGACTCCAGGGCGAGGAACCTCCTAACGATTCGTGCCGTGCCGAGAAGAACCGCCTTCTGCATCAGGCCCCTGACCCAGCTGCCCAACGCAAGCCTCCGAAGATGTTGGTCGAGACTCTTAGCTATAAGTCCGTTAACTGACACGACTATGGGGACAATAATCGCGGAATCCACATCCCACATGTCGACAATCTCATGAGCCAGATCCAAATATTTAACTTCTTTATCTTTTTCGGCCTTCACGAGATTCTCGTCATGCGGGACAGTGATGTCGACGATTACTGCGACACGCTCTGATCGGTCTACAACCACTATATCGGGTTTGTTCGCAATTATAGTGCGATCCGTGATTATAGACCGATCCCAGTACATGGTGATTGAGCCATTTTCAAGAACCGGCTCCGGAACATACCTGTAGTAAGGGACCTCGGTGACCACAAGATTATGCTTCAGAGCAAGTTGCTGGTGGATGATCCTGGCTACTTGGTTGTGTCTGTGCAAGTACTCTCCATTGGCAAGACGCGAACAGCCGGAAACTATATGTCTGAGGGACTCGCCAGGCTGATGACAAGCCCGGCACACGTCAATTGTGCCGTCCTTCATAATATATTTCCGGTAGTTGTTCGTCTTGACAACTTCGTCAGCAATTGCGCAGACAAACCCCTCGGTTTCTCCAAAGAGATCACCGAAGCGTAACCAGGCCACCGACGCCAGCAGGTCGACATCGGGTCCGTGAAGGGCCCGATAGTACCTGCCATGCAGCTCCTTGCTCCGCCACACATCGACGCGGTCCCCAACGTCCATCACCACAGGCCGTCGCCAGTTCTCGTTAGCCAAGGACAGAGGAGTGAGTCCTTTATCAACTGCAACCACATCTCGGTGCAACCCCACGTCAATGCTGAGAAAATAATCTCGAAGACTGCACACCTCGCGGTTGTGGAGGGTTTTGGCATTCAAAAAACCTCGACCCCCACACTTCCGCGGAATGTACAGTCTCATCACCGATGATCGCGGGTGATGCATCCGATATGAGGTCAGCAGTGACCGGACTCTCCTATCCAGGGCGTCCAGCTCGGTCTGAGTCCACTTGAGTATGCCAAAGGAGTACATCAGAAGTGGAATGACCCAACCGTTAAAGGCACGAACCTTGTTACCACCCGACAAAAGACTATTAAGTACTTTTCTCAGGCGGCCAAAGAAACGTTCCCGCAACGATCGTTTCATTCCCACCTCATCGATGCCTAACGCCTGTGACATACCCAAGTATTTGTAGGTGTCGGTGGCGAGGAGCGGTCTGAGAGTTGTGTGATCCGAGAGTTGTAAACCCTCGGATGTCACCACCCTCCCCTGTTTTACATGCATGACCGCACACTTGTCTACACCAAACTCCATTCTGATGGTATTACTGAAAACTTCAGTCACCTTCAGCAATTCCACCATATGCGGTTCGGATGAAGCAAACAACTTGAGGTCATCCATGTAGAACAGGTGAGATATGACTTGACCATCTCTTCGCAACCTATAACCTTGGCCCGAAATCCTCAGTAAAGTACTGAGAGGGTTCAGTGCCAGGCAAAACCACAAGGGACTCAGACTGTCACCCTGAAAGATGCCTCGCTCTATCCTTAACAACTCGCCGTCACCGAGAACCCGCCCACACCCTGGATAGCGAAGGCCAGTCGTCCATTGGCCCATGCATGATCTCAAGAAGGCGCATAGAGTTGCATCTACTTTATACAACTCCAGCACCCTCAGCAGCCATGAATGGGGCACAGAGTCATAGGCCTTCTTGTAATCTATCCAGCATGTAGACAGACTCCTACGGTTCCGGCGAACTTGCTGGCAAATGGCCATATCAATGAGGAGTAGCTCTTTAGTGCCACGGGCCCCATTCCTACATCCATTCTGAGAGATAGCCATGATGTTATTTCCAGTTATATGTTCATTTAGTTTTCCTCTCAGAATAGATGTGAGTAATTTATATAACGTGGGTAAACACGTGATGGGCCGATAATTTTTGGGATCCGTGGCATTACCTGACTTATAGAGCAAGTGGGTGATACCGTTAGTTAAAAAAGA
>NW_027466806.1:97500-102500 GCF_050436995.1 Anticarsia gemmatalis | reverse complement strand
GTCCTCCATCAGGGTTTCCCCTGACTTCGACCTGACCAGGCATAGTTCACCATCTTTCGGGTCCCAGCATTTATGCTCAGAGCGCGCCTGCATTCACGGATTGGAAACGAGACGCCTCGGGAGTGCGAGAGATCGACCGAGATCGACGCTCCATCCTCCCTGAGCGCGCGACAAGCGCACGCCTTCACTTTCGTTGCGCCTTTCAGTTTTATTATCTCAATGACTCGCATACATGCTAGACTCCTTGGTCCTTCGCCTGCGGACAGTGCATGATATGCGAAATATCTCATATCGCGCACATATACGCTAGCGGCGCGCTCGACTCTTCGAAATACTTTTGCCGCATGGCGGTGTATGTATAGAGAGGGTTGAGCGTGTGTGTACGCACGCACCGTGTTATGTGTCGTGAGTGATTTAATATCGTCGCGATCTTCGCGCAATACACACAGTAGGCGGACTCGACGTCCGAAGAGCGCATCGACGCCGTCGTCGTTCCTCCGGGACGGTTGCGTCGTCGTAACGCTGACGGATATCGCGTCTGCCTCATTTTTTTATCGTTGGCCTCAGATCAGGGAGGATCACCCGCCGAATTTAAGCATATTAGTAAGCGGAGGAAAAGAAACTAACTAGGATTTCCTTAGTAGCGGCGAGCGAACAGGAAAGAAGCCCAGCACTGAATCCCGCCGTTGTTCAGGCGGCGGGAGATGTGGTGTTCGGGAGGTTCCGCTTTCTCGTCGCGGTCGCTCCTGTCCAAGTTCGTCTTGAACGGGGCCGTTTTCCCGCAGAGGGTGCCAGGCCCGTAGCGACGGAGGACCGTGGCGTCGGGTGGCGGCGCGAGATGCGCCACCCACCGTCGAACAGAGTCTCTTTTTTGAGTTTTGGGTGTTTAGGATATATAAATATTATCATCACCATCATCGTCCATCATCGTTCATCGTGTGTGTTGTGTGTGCACAACGACAACAAAAACAGCGCGACGACAACAACGACAACACGTTAATGATCCTTCCGCAGGTTCCCCTACGGAAACCTTGTTACGACTTTTACTTCCTCTAAATGATCAAGTTTGGTCAACTTCCCAGCAACGCCGACGGCCGTGAAGCCACCGCGTGTCGGTCCGAAGACCTCACTAAATCATTCAATCGGTAGTAGCGACGGGCGGTGTGTACAAAGGGCAGGGACGTAATCAACGCGAGCTTATGACTCGCGCTTACTAGGAATTCCTCGTTTATGGGGGATAATTGCAAACCCCAATCCCCAGCACGAAGGAGTTTCAGCGGGTTGCCCGGGCCTCTAGGCCAGGGAGAACATGCTGATTCCTTCAGTGTAGCGCGCGTGCGGCCCAGGACATCTAAGGGCATCACAGACCTGTTATTGCTCAATCTCGTGCGGCTCGAAGCCGCCGGTCCCTCTAAGAAGAATTTTAATACGTCGCCAGTGAGTTGCGTGACGGAGCCACGCACACCTAAATGACGACGCCTATTTAGCAGGCTAGAGTCTCGTTCGTTACCGGAATTAACCAGACAAATCGCTCCACCAACTAAGAACGGCCATGCACCACCACCCACCGAATCAAGAAAGAGCTGTTAATCTGTCAATCCTTCCGGTGTCCGGGCCTGGTGAGATTTCCCGTGTTGAGTCAAATTAAGCCGCAGGCTCCACTCCTGGTGGTGCCCTTCCGTCAATTCCTTTAAGTTTCAGCTTTGCAACCATACTCCCCCCGGAGTCCAAAATCTTTGGTTTCCCGGAAGCTGCCCGCCGAGCCATTGTAGTAACGTCGGCGGATCGCTAGATGACATATTTACGGTTAGAACTAGGGCGGTATCTAATCGCCTTCGAACCTCTAACTTTCGTTCTTGATTGATGAAAACACCTTTGGCAAATGCTTTCGCTGATGTTCGTCTTGCGACGATCCAAGAATTTCACCTCTAACGTCGCAATACGAATGCCCCCAGTTATCCCTATTAATCATTACCTCGGAGTTCTGAAAACCAACAAAATAGAACCGAGATCATATTCTATTATTCCATGCACGAAATATTCAAGCAGCATTTTGAGCCCGCTTTGAGCACTCTAATTTGTTCAAAGTAAAATTGTCGGCCCACCTCGACACTCACCGAAGAGCACCGCGATAGGATTTTGATATTGAACCGGCGTATTACCGCCGGCTCACCGACGATATGCTCCGCAGACGTGTCAGTATCACCGCGGATGCGGTGCACCGACAGCGCGGCGCACAAATGCAACTACGAGCTTTTTAACCGCAACAATTTTAGTATACGCTATTGGAGCTGGAATTACCGCGGCTGCTGGCACCAGACTTGCCCTCCAATTGTTCCTCGTTAAAATATTTAAAGTGTACTCATTCCGATTACGAGGCCTCGTAAGAGTCCCGTATCGTTATTTTTCGTCACTACCTCCCCGTGCCGGGAGTGGGTAATTTGCGCGCCTGCTGCCTTCCTTGGATGTGGTAGCCGTTTCTCAGGCTCCCTCTCCGGAATCGAACCCTGATTCCCCGTTACCCGTGACAACCATGGTAGTCGCAGAAACTACCATCGAAAGTTGATAAGGCAGACATTTGAAAGATGCGTCGCCGGTACTGGACCATGCGATCGGCAAAAGTTATCCAGATTCATCAAAATTAACGACTTCAGACGCGGGGCCCTCCGTCGATTGGTTTTGATCTAATAAAAGCACTCATCCCATCACTGGTCAGAGTTCTGATTGCATGTATTAGCTCTAGAATTACCACAGTTATCCAAGTAACTGAGTAAGATCTAAGGAACCAAAACTGATATATTGAGCCATTCGCGGTATCGCCTTAATACGGCTTGCACTGAGACATGCATGGCTTAATCTTTGAGACAAGCATATAACTACTGGCAGGATCAACCAGGGAGCTATCGAATAGAACACGCGCTCGTAGCGCGCACTCCGTCGATCCCGCGCGTCGACGATCCTAGATCACGCCGACGCGTTACGGGCGAGCTCTGTAAAACGTACACACAACACGCACATGTAAATAAATATTTATATGTAGTGTTGTGCGCACATAGAGAGTTTGGGGTCGCCGACGGGCGAACGTTTGAAACGGTTGTATCTCAAACACGTCAAACGTCCGCTGCCCGCCTGCATTTTCAGGACACACTGACGTGGCCCCAATTGGGAACGTTCGTACCGAGACGCGTTCACATTTTATTTAAAAAAACGTTTAACACAATACGGATGTGAAACAATCACGATTCCGCCCGGTGTCTATAGAGTAATGCCTCGCTAGATAGAGGTGTAAGTAAAATTTTTCTCGGGACCGCTTCGATTCTATACGGACTCGTGCATACACAACGGTCCGTCGGCCCACACAGTTAAAGAGATTCATCTATCTCTCTCGTTTTATCCGAGAGAATACGAGAGACGACGAACGACGACGACGACGACGACGACGATAGTCGAGTCGTCCTGTCTGTCTGTAACGACGCGACTTTATTACATATATACATAGGTAGCAAAGTCTAGCGTCGTCTCTTTCTCGTACTCTCTATTATCGAACAAACGAGAGTGATGATAAATATTTATGATAGAGCGGACAACGAATAAGAACGCGTTGTCGCCCTAGCCTGCACAGCGGCGGCGCACGAACGAACGAACGAACGAACGAACGAACGAACGAATGCACACTCACGGACGGTACACGAACGAGAGTCGAGAGAGTGTTTTCTTATAGCAAAGATTTTATTCGTCGCGTCGAAAACACTCCGCCGCGGTCAAGCACATACATCACTCTCTACTCGTGATAATCGTACAACTACTTCGTGTGTGCACATATGTTGCTGTGTAGAGTAGAAACACACATGACAACACTAGCACACAGTCCAATTCGTAGACGATTATAACACATAACACATATATATGCACACCGTTTTTTTTTGTTTTCTTTCGGGGTGCATATATATGTGTTTTTCGTGATGATGCGCGCCCGCCGCCCGTCAACAACACAGAGTCGAGTCGCCGAAGTGAGACAACAAACGACGGAGACTGACTCTATGTTGTGAAACAGCTCTATCTCGCGCTCGCACTCGCCGCCGATCGTCGTTTGTCGTGAAACAAATGACGATCGCACCGCTGTACACATATGTCAAATCGTAGAGTCTGTGTCGTCGGGTTTGCGCGTTTCGCCGTGTGTGTGTACATAATAATATACATATGTGTGTTCGACGAGCAGGATTTTGTTTTTGTCCTGTCGATGACACAATTACCCAGACCTCCGACGCCTCACCCCTCACCCCCCCCCAGGCCAAGAGGGGAGGGGGGAGCGGGGGGGGGGGGGGGGGCTTAATTTGCTGAATATAGGAGGGTTTTTTCAGTAGTCGGATCGGCAGGGTATTATTACAGTGATAGCGGGTAGACGGGGAGGGAGAGGGGGAGCAAAGGGGTTCAAGGGGGCGGTGGGTGATTAAGGGGAGGGGAGGGGGGAGGGTAGAGGTAGTGCTATGGTGCGTCATTGTGTGATCGTATATTGATTGCAGGAGGGGGTGCATGCGAGCACCCCCCCCCCCTCCCCGGTCTTATCACCCCCCCCCCCCTCCCCCTCCCCCGTCGCCGTTCCCCTTCGTACCACAGTCCCAAAAAAAAAAAAAAAAAAGGCAAAACATTGATTCTGGTTCTGTTCTGATTTTCAGTGACACCGAGAGGGCAGAAGAGTTGCAACGAAACTTATGTTTTCAGCTTGGGGTGAGTTTCATCACCCTCACACGCTTTGAGGGCGAGAAAACCTCTCAACTCGGACAACTCGGGGGAAAATAAATGAAGGTGAGTTATATTATTATTATTATTATTATGTATGTATGTATAATGATTTGAGGTTAACTAACGCTATTTATTATTCATCATCGTCGTAACAATGCAATGAGACCTCGCTGCGGTTGGTTCGTGTATTAAAAGCGCGCGGGCTGCGCATGCGCATGCGAGCGTGTAGCGAGTGTATTAGATGTTTATTCGGTTCG
>NW_027466806.1:90000-92500 GCF_050436995.1 Anticarsia gemmatalis | reverse complement strand
CGTGTTCTCGTTATGTGCGTTCGATTGACGAGCGCTCTCGTCGAGGTATCAACTCGTGGTAGCGGATTTGTATACCAGTCTACGTTGAAGTTACGACGAGCGCGACGCGAGATACGTTCGTCGGGTGGCGGCGCGAGATGCGCCACCCACCGTCGAACAGAGTCTCTTTTTTGAGTTTTGGGTGTTTAGGATATATAAATATTATCATCACCATCATCGTCCATCATCGTTCATCGTGTGTGTTGTGTGTGCACAACGACAACAAAAACAGCGCGACGACAACAACGACAACACGTTAATGATCCTTCCGCAGGTTCCCCTACGGAAACCTTGTTACGACTTTTACTTCCTCTAAATGATCAAGTTTGGTCAACTTCCCAGCAACGCCGACGGCCGTGAAGCCACCGCGTGTCGGTCCGAAGACCTCACTAAATCATTCAATCGGTAGTAGCGACGGGCGGTGTGTACAAAGGGCAGGGACGTAATCAACGCGAGCTTATGACTCGCGCTTACTAGGAATTCCTCGTTTATGGGGGATAATTGCAAACCCCAATCCCCAGCACGAAGGAGTTTCAGCGGGTTGCCCGGGCCTCTAGGCCAGGGAGAACATGCTGATTCCTTCAGTGTAGCGCGCGTGCGGCCCAGGACATCTAAGGGCATCACAGACCTGTTATTGCTCAATCTCGTGCGGCTCGAAGCCGCCGGTCCCTCTAAGAAGAATTTTAATACGTCGCCAGTGAGTTGCGTGACGGAGCCACGCACACCTAAATGACGACGCCTATTTAGCAGGCTAGAGTCTCGTTCGTTACCGGAATTAACCAGACAAATCGCTCCACCAACTAAGAACGGCCATGCACCACCACCCACCGAATCAAGAAAGAGCTGTTAATCTGTCAATCCTTCCGGTGTCCGGGCCTGGTGAGATTTCCCGTGTTGAGTCAAATTAAGCCGCAGGCTCCACTCCTGGTGGTGCCCTTCCGTCAATTCCTTTAAGTTTCAGCTTTGCAACCATACTCCCCCCGGAGTCCAAAATCTTTGGTTTCCCGGAAGCTGCCCGCCGAGCCATTGTAGTAACGTCGGCGGATCGCTAGATGACATATTTACGGTTAGAACTAGGGCGGTATCTAATCGCCTTCGAACCTCTAACTTTCGTTCTTGATTGATGAAAACACCTTTGGCAAATGCTTTCGCTGATGTTCGTCTTGCGACGATCCAAGAATTTCACCTCTAACGTCGCAATACGAATGCCCCCAGTTATCCCTATTAATCATTACCTCGGAGTTCTGAAAACCAACAAAATAGAACCGAGATCATATTCTATTATTCCATGCACGAAATATTCAAGCAGCATTTTGAGCCCGCTTTGAGCACTCTAATTTGTTCAAAGTAAAATTGTCGGCCCACCTCGACACTCACCGAAGAGCACCGCGATAGGATTTTGATATTGAACCGGCGTATTACCGCCGGCTCACCGACGATATGCTCCGCAGACGTGTCAGTATCACCGCGGATGCGGTGCACCGACAGCGCGGCGCACAAATGCAACTACGAGCTTTTTAACCGCAACAATTTTAGTATACGCTATTGGAGCTGGAATTACCGCGGCTGCTGGCACCAGACTTGCCCTCCAATTGTTCCTCGTTAAAATATTTAAAGTGTACTCATTCCGATTACGAGGCCTCGTAAGAGTCCCGTATCGTTATTTTTCGTCACTACCTCCCCGTGCCGGGAGTGGGTAATTTGCGCGCCTGCTGCCTTCCTTGGATGTGGTAGCCGTTTCTCAGGCTCCCTCTCCGGAATCGAACCCTGATTCCCCGTTACCCGTGACAACCATGGTAGTCGCAGAAACTACCATCGAAAGTTGATAAGGCAGACATTTGAAAGATGCGTCGCCGGTACTGGACCATGCGATCGGCAAAAGTTATCCAGATTCATCAAAATTAACGACTTCAGACGCGGGGCCCTCCGTCGATTGGTTTTGATCTAATAAAAGCACTCATCCCATCACTGGTCAGAGTTCTGATTGCATGTATTAGCTCTAGAATTACCACAGTTATCCAAGTAACTGAGTAAGATCTAAGGAACCAAAACTGATATATTGAGCCATTCGCGGTATCGCCTTAATACGGCTTGCACTGAGACATGCATGGCTTAATCTTTGAGACAAGCATATAACTACTGGCAGGATCAACCAGGGAGCTATCGAATAGAACACGCGCTCGTAGCGCGCACTCCGTCGATCCCGCGCGTCGACGATCCTAGATCACGCCGACGCGTTACGGGCGAGCTCTGTAAAACGTACACACAACACGCACATGTAAATAAATATTTATATGTAGTGTTGTGCGCACATAGAGAGTTTGGGGTCGCCGACGGGCGAACGTTTGAAACGGTTGTATCTCAAACACGTCAAACGTCCGCTGCCCGCCTGCATTTTCAGGACACACTGACGTGGCCCCAATTGGGAACGTTCGTACCGAGACGCGTTCACATTTTATTT
>NW_027466806.1:80000-82500 GCF_050436995.1 Anticarsia gemmatalis | reverse complement strand
TCCCTCTAAGAAGAATTTTAATACGTCGCCAGTGAGTTGCGTGACGGAGCCACGCACACCTAAATGACGACGCCTATTTAGCAGGCTAGAGTCTCGTTCGTTACCGGAATTAACCAGACAAATCGCTCCACCAACTAAGAACGGCCATGCACCACCACCCACCGAATCAAGAAAGAGCTGTTAATCTGTCAATCCTTCCGGTGTCCGGGCCTGGTGAGATTTCCCGTGTTGAGTCAAATTAAGCCGCAGGCTCCACTCCTGGTGGTGCCCTTCCGTCAATTCCTTTAAGTTTCAGCTTTGCAACCATACTCCCCCCGGAGTCCAAAATCTTTGGTTTCCCGGAAGCTGCCCGCCGAGCCATTGTAGTAACGTCGGCGGATCGCTAGATGACATATTTACGGTTAGAACTAGGGCGGTATCTAATCGCCTTCGAACCTCTAACTTTCGTTCTTGATTGATGAAAACACCTTTGGCAAATGCTTTCGCTGATGTTCGTCTTGCGACGATCCAAGAATTTCACCTCTAACGTCGCAATACGAATGCCCCCAGTTATCCCTATTAATCATTACCTCGGAGTTCTGAAAACCAACAAAATAGAACCGAGATCATATTCTATTATTCCATGCACGAAATATTCAAGCAGCATTTTGAGCCCGCTTTGAGCACTCTAATTTGTTCAAAGTAAAATTGTCGGCCCACCTCGACACTCACCGAAGAGCACCGCGATAGGATTTTGATATTGAACCGGCGTATTACCGCCGGCTCACCGACGATATGCTCCGCAGACGTGTCAGTATCACCGCGGATGCGGTGCACCGACAGCGCGGCGCACAAATGCAACTACGAGCTTTTTAACCGCAACAATTTTAGTATACGCTATTGGAGCTGGAATTACCGCGGCTGCTGGCACCAGACTTGCCCTCCAATTGTTCCTCGTTAAAATATTTAAAGTGTACTCATTCCGATTACGAGGCCTCGTAAGAGTCCCGTATCGTTATTTTTCGTCACTACCTCCCCGTGCCGGGAGTGGGTAATTTGCGCGCCTGCTGCCTTCCTTGGATGTGGTAGCCGTTTCTCAGGCTCCCTCTCCGGAATCGAACCCTGATTCCCCGTTACCCGTGACAACCATGGTAGTCGCAGAAACTACCATCGAAAGTTGATAAGGCAGACATTTGAAAGATGCGTCGCCGGTACTGGACCATGCGATCGGCAAAAGTTATCCAGATTCATCAAAATTAACGACTTCAGACGCGGGGCCCTCCGTCGATTGGTTTTGATCTAATAAAAGCACTCATCCCATCACTGGTCAGAGTTCTGATTGCATGTATTAGCTCTAGAATTACCACAGTTATCCAAGTAACTGAGTAAGATCTAAGGAACCAAAACTGATATATTGAGCCATTCGCGGTATCGCCTTAATACGGCTTGCACTGAGACATGCATGGCTTAATCTTTGAGACAAGCATATAACTACTGGCAGGATCAACCAGGGAGCTATCGAATAGAACACGCGCTCGTAGCGCGCACTCCGTCGATCCCGCGCGTCGACGATCCTAGATCACGCCGACGCGTTACGGGCGAGCTCTGTAAAACGTACACACAACACGCACATGTAAATAAATATTTATATGTAGTGTTGTGCGCACATAGAGAGTTTGGGGTCGCCGACGGGCGAACGTTTGAAACGGTTGTATCTCAAACACGTCAAACGTCCGCTGCCCGCCTGCATTTTCAGGACACACTGACGTGGCCCCAATTGGGAACGTTCGTACCGAGACGCGTTCACATTTTATTTAAAAAAACGTTTAACACAATACGGATGTGAAACAATCACGATTCCGCCCGGTGTCTATAGAGTAATGCCTCGCTAGATAGAGGTGTAAGTATAATTTTTCTCGGGACCGCTTCGATTCTATACGGACTCGTGCATACACAACGGTCCGTCGGCCCACACAGTTAAAGAGATTCATCTATCTCTCTCGTTTTATCCGAGAGAATACGAGAGACGACGAACGACGACGACGACGACGACGACGATAGTCGAGTCGTCCTGTCTGTCTGTAACGACGCGACTTTATTACATATATACATAGGTAGCAAAGTCTAGCGTCGTCTCTTTCTCGTACTCTCTATTATCGAACAAACGAGAGTGATGATAAATATTTATGATAGAGCGGACAACGAATAAGAACGCGTTGTCGCCCTAGCCTGCACAGCGGCGGCGCACGAACGAACGAACGAACGAACGAACGAACGAACGAATGCACACTCACGGACGGTACACGAACGAGAGTCGAGAGAGTGTTTTCTTATAGCAAAGATTTTATTCGTCGCGTCGAAAACACTCCGCCGCGGTCAAGCACATACATCACTCTCTACTCGTGATAATCGTACAACTACTTCGTGTGTGCACATATGTTGCTGTGTAGAGTAGAAACACACATGACAACACTAGCACACAGTCCAATTCGTAGACGATTATAACACATAACACATATAT
>NW_027466806.1:70000-75000 GCF_050436995.1 Anticarsia gemmatalis | reverse complement strand
GACTCTAAGGAGAGTCCCTCTCGCCACGGTCCTCCGTCGCTACGGGCCTGGCACCCTCTGCGGGAAAACGGCCCCGTTCAAGACGAACTTGGACAGGAGCGACCGCGACGAGAAAGCGGAACCTCCCGAACACCACATCTCCCGCCGCCTGAACAACGGCGGGATTCAGTGCTGGGCTTCTTTCCTGTTCGCTCGCCGCTACTAAGGAAATCCTAGTTAGTTTCTTTTCCTCCGCTTACTAATATGCTTAAATTCGGCGGGTGATCCTCCCTGATCTGAGGCCAACGATAAAAAAATGAGGCAGACGCGATATCCGTCAGCGTTACGACGACGCAACCGTCCCGGAGGAACGACGACGGCGTCGATGCGCTCTTCGGACGTCGAGTCCGCCTACTGTGTGTATTGCGCGAAGATCGCGACGATATTAAATCACTCACGACACATAACACGGTGCGTGCGTACACACACGCTCAACCCTCTCTATACATACACCGCCATGCGGCAAAAGTATTTCGAAGAGTCGAGCGCGCCGCTAGCGTATATGTGCGCGATATGAGATATTTCGCATATCATGCACTGTCCGCAGGCGGCACACCGCCGGTCGTTCGACAACGTTTGTGTAAACGTCGTCGCATGATCATCATCACAATCGACACGTGTGTGGTTCATCGTTGATATTTAAACGGACATTGGGACGAGGACTATTAGTCGACGTCACAATGAACCGTCATGTGCGCCCCCGTAAGGGCGCAATGTGGCATTTGTATTTTATACAGCCGGCCCTCAGACAGGAGTGGTCCTGGATGTGTCTCCACGGACCGCAATGTGCGTTCGAAATGTCGATGTTCAAATGTGTCCTGCAGTTCACACTATGACGCGCAGTTAACTGCGTTCTTCATCGACCCGCGAGCCAAGTGATCCACCGTCCAGGGTAATAGTTTTTACACCACTACCGCATGGATAATATTGTGTGTGTTAAATGTTACAAGTTACAAATGTTACATATGTATGTACATACATATATTATGTTTGTGGTATAACGATACACGACACACGATACAAGCGCGCCTACCGCAACAATGACGCTCTCGCGTGTTCTCGTTATGTGCGTTCGATTGACGAGCGCTCTCGTCGAGGTATCAACTCGTGGTAGCGGATTTGTATACCAGTCTACGTTGAAGTTACGACGAGCGCGACGCGAGATACGTTCGTCGGGTGGCGGCGCGAGATGCGCCACCCACCGTCGAACAGAGTCTCTTTTTTGAGTTTTGGGTGTTTAGGATATATAAATATTATCATCACCATCATCGTCCATCATCGTTCATCGTGTGTGTTGTGTGTGCACAACGACAACAAAAACAGCGCGACGACAACAACGACAACACGTTAATGATCCTTCCGCAGGTTCCCCTACGGAAACCTTGTTACGACTTTTACTTCCTCTAAATGATCAAGTTTGGTCAACTTCCCAGCAACGCCGACGGCCGTGAAGCCACCGCGTGTCGGTCCGAAGACCTCACTAAATCATTCAATCGGTAGTAGCGACGGGCGGTGTGTACAAAGGGCAGGGACGTAATCAACGCGAGCTTATGACTCGCGCTTACTAGGAATTCCTCGTTTATGGGGGATAATTGCAAACCCCAATCCCCAGCACGAAGGAGTTTCAGCGGGTTGCCCGGGCCTCTAGGCCAGGGAGAACATGCTGATTCCTTCAGTGTAGCGCGCGTGCGGCCCAGGACATCTAAGGGCATCACAGACCTGTTATTGCTCAATCTCGTGCGGCTCGAAGCCGCCGGTCCCTCTAAGAAGAATTTTAATACGTCGCCAGTGAGTTGCGTGACGGAGCCACGCACACCTAAATGACGACGCCTATTTAGCAGGCTAGAGTCTCGTTCGTTACCGGAATTAACCAGACAAATCGCTCCACCAACTAAGAACGGCCATGCACCACCACCCACCGAATCAAGAAAGAGCTGTTAATCTGTCAATCCTTCCGGTGTCCGGGCCTGGTGAGATTTCCCGTGTTGAGTCAAATTAAGCCGCAGGCTCCACTCCTGGTGGTGCCCTTCCGTCAATTCCTTTAAGTTTCAGCTTTGCAACCATACTCCCCCCGGAGTCCAAAATCTTTGGTTTCCCGGAAGCTGCCCGCCGAGCCATTGTAGTAACGTCGGCGGATCGCTAGATGACATATTTACGGTTAGAACTAGGGCGGTATCTAATCGCCTTCGAACCTCTAACTTTCGTTCTTGATTGATGAAAACACCTTTGGCAAATGCTTTCGCTGATGTTCGTCTTGCGACGATCCAAGAATTTCACCTCTAACGTCGCAATACGAATGCCCCCAGTTATCCCTATTAATCATTACCTCGGAGTTCTGAAAACCAACAAAATAGAACCGAGATCATATTCTATTATTCCATGCACGAAATATTCAAGCAGCATTTTGAGCCCGCTTTGAGCACTCTAATTTGTTCAAAGTAAAATTGTCGGCCCACCTCGACACTCACCGAAGAGCACCGCGATAGGATTTTGATATTGAACCGGCGTATTACCGCCGGCTCACCGACGATATGCTCCGCAGACGTGTCAGTATCACCGCGGATGCGGTGCACCGACAGCGCGGCGCACAAATGCAACTACGAGCTTTTTAACCGCAACAATTTTAGTATACGCTATTGGAGCTGGAATTACCGCGGCTGCTGGCACCAGACTTGCCCTCCAATTGTTCCTCGTTAAAATATTTAAAGTGTACTCATTCCGATTACGAGGCCTCGTAAGAGTCCCGTATCGTTATTTTTCGTCACTACCTCCCCGTGCCGGGAGTGGGTAATTTGCGCGCCTGCTGCCTTCCTTGGATGTGGTAGCCGTTTCTCAGGCTCCCTCTCCGGAATCGAACCCTGATTCCCCGTTACCCGTGACAACCATGGTAGTCGCAGAAACTACCATCGAAAGTTGATAAGGCAGACATTTGAAAGATGCGTCGCCGGTACTGGACCATGCGATCGGCAAAAGTTATCCAGATTCATCAAAATTAACGACTTCAGACGCGGGGCCCTCCGTCGATTGGTTTTGATCTAATAAAAGCACTCATCCCATCACTGGTCAGAGTTCTGATTGCATGTATTAGCTCTAGAATTACCACAGTTATCCAAGTAACTGAGTAAGATCTAAGGAACCAAAACTGATATATTGAGCCATTCGCGGTATCGCCTTAATACGGCTTGCACTGAGACATGCATGGCTTAATCTTTGAGACAAGCATATAACTACTGGCAGGATCAACCAGGGAGCTATCGAATAGAACACGCGCTCGTAGCGCGCACTCCGTCGATCCCGCGCGTCGACGATCCTAGATCACGCCGACGCGTTACGGGCGAGCTCTGTAAAACGTACACACAACACGCACATGTAAATAAATATTTATATGTAGTGTTGTGCGCACATAGAGAGTTTGGGGTCGCCGACGGGCGAACGTTTGAAACGGTTGTATCTCAAACACGTCAAACGTCCGCTGCCCGCCTGCATTTTCAGGACACACTGACGTGGCCCCAATTGGGAACGTTCGTACCGAGACGCGTTCACATTTTATTTAAAAAAACGTTTAACACAATACGGATGTGAAACAATCACGATTCCGCCCGGTGTCTATAGAGTAATGCCTCGCTAGATAGAGGTGTAAGTATAATTTTTCTCGGGACCGCTTCGATTCTATACGGACTCGTGCATACACAACGGTCCGTCGGCCCACACAGTTAAAGAGATTCATCTATCTCTCTCGTTTTATCCGAGAGAATACGAGAGACGACGAACGACGACGACGACGACGACGACGATAGTCGAGTCGTCCTGTCTGTCTGTAACGACGCGACTTTATTACATATATACATAGGTAGCAAAGTCTAGCGTCGTCTCTTTCTCGTACTCTCTATTATCGAACAAACGAGAGTGATGATAAATATTTATGATAGAGCGGACAACGAATAAGAACGCGTTGTCGCCCTAGCCTGCACAGCGGCGGCGCACGAACGAACGAACGAACGAACGAACGAACGAACGAATGCACACTCACGGACGGTACACGAACGAGAGTCGAGAGAGTGTTTTCTTATAGCAAAGATTTTATTCGTCGCGTCGAAAACACTCCGCCGCGGTCAAGCACATACATCACTCTCTACTCGTGATAATCGTACAACTACTTCGTGTGTGCACATATGTTGCTGTGTAGAGTAGAAACACACATGACAACACTAGCACACAGTCCAATTCGTAGACGATTATAACACATAACACATATATATGCACACCGTTTTTTTTTGTTTTCTTTCGGGGTGCATATATATGTGTTTTTCGTGATGATGCGCGCCCGCCGCCCGTCAACAACACAGAGTCGAGTCGCCGAAGTGAGACAACAAACGACGGAGACTGACTCTATGTTGTGAAACAGCTCTATCTCGCGCTCGCACTCGCCGCCGATCGTCGTTTGTCGTGAAACAAATGACGATCGCACCGCTGTACACATATGTCAAATCGTAGAGTCTGTGTCGTCGGGTTTGCGCGTTTCGCCGTGTGTGTGTACATAATAATATACATATGTGTGTTCGACGAGCAGGATTTTGTTTTTGTCCTGTCGATGACACAATTACCCAGACCTCCGACGCCTCACCCCTCACCCCCCCCCAGGCCAAGAGGGGAGGGGGGAGCGGGGGGGGGGGGGGGCTTAATTTGCTGAATATAGGAGGGTTTTTTCAGTAGTCGGATCGGCAGGGTATTATTACAGTGATAGCGGGTAGACGGGGAGGGAGAGGGGGAGCAAAGGGGTTCAAGGGGGCGGTGGGTGATTAAGGGGAGGGGAGGGGGGAGGGTAGAGGTAGTGCTATGGTGCGTCATTGTGTGATCGTATATTGATTGCAGGAGGGGGTGCATGCGAGCACCCCCCCCCCTCCCCGGTCTTATCACCCCCCCCCCCCCTCCCCCTCCCCCGTCGCCGTTCCCCTTCGTAC
>NW_027466806.1:62500-65000 GCF_050436995.1 Anticarsia gemmatalis | reverse complement strand
TAGTCGACGTCACAATGAACCGTCATGTGCGCCCCCGTAAGGGCGCAATGTGGCATTTGTATTTTATACAGCCGGCCCTCAGACAGGAGTGGTCCTGGATGTGTCTCCACGGACCGCAATGTGCGTTCGAAATGTCGATGTTCAAATGTGTCCTGCAGTTCACACTATGACGCGCAGTTAACTGCGTTCTTCATCGACCCGCGAGCCAAGTGATCCACCGTCCAGGGTAATAGTTTTTACACCACTACCGCATGGATAATATTGTGTGTGTTAAATGTTACAAGTTACAAATGTTACATATGTATGTACATACATATATTATGTTTGTGGTATAACGATACACGACACACGATACAAGCGCGCCTACCGCAACAATGACGCTCTCGCGTGTTCTCGTTATGTGCGTTCGATTGACGAGCGCTCTCGTCGAGGTATCAACTCGTGGTAGCGGATTTGTATACCAGTCTACGTTGAAGTTACGACGAGCGCGACGCGAGATACGTTCGTCGGGTGGCGGCGCGAGATGCGCCACCCACCGTCGAACAGAGTCTCTTTTTTGAGTTTTGGGTGTTTAGGATATATAAATATTATCATCACCATCATCGTCCATCATCGTTCATCGTGTGTGTTGTGTGTGCACAACGACAACAAAAACAGCGCGACGACAACAACGACAACACGTTAATGATCCTTCCGCAGGTTCCCCTACGGAAACCTTGTTACGACTTTTACTTCCTCTAAATGATCAAGTTTGGTCAACTTCCCAGCAACGCCGACGGCCGTGAAGCCACCGCGTGTCGGTCCGAAGACCTCACTAAATCATTCAATCGGTAGTAGCGACGGGCGGTGTGTACAAAGGGCAGGGACGTAATCAACGCGAGCTTATGACTCGCGCTTACTAGGAATTCCTCGTTTATGGGGGATAATTGCAAACCCCAATCCCCAGCACGAAGGAGTTTCAGCGGGTTGCCCGGGCCTCTAGGCCAGGGAGAACATGCTGATTCCTTCAGTGTAGCGCGCGTGCGGCCCAGGACATCTAAGGGCATCACAGACCTGTTATTGCTCAATCTCGTGCGGCTCGAAGCCGCCGGTCCCTCTAAGAAGAATTTTAATACGTCGCCAGTGAGTTGCGTGACGGAGCCACGCACACCTAAATGACGACGCCTATTTAGCAGGCTAGAGTCTCGTTCGTTACCGGAATTAACCAGACAAATCGCTCCACCAACTAAGAACGGCCATGCACCACCACCCACCGAATCAAGAAAGAGCTGTTAATCTGTCAATCCTTCCGGTGTCCGGGCCTGGTGAGATTTCCCGTGTTGAGTCAAATTAAGCCGCAGGCTCCACTCCTGGTGGTGCCCTTCCGTCAATTCCTTTAAGTTTCAGCTTTGCAACCATACTCCCCCCGGAGTCCAAAATCTTTGGTTTCCCGGAAGCTGCCCGCCGAGCCATTGTAGTAACGTCGGCGGATCGCTAGATGACATATTTACGGTTAGAACTAGGGCGGTATCTAATCGCCTTCGAACCTCTAACTTTCGTTCTTGATTGATGAAAACACCTTTGGCAAATGCTTTCGCTGATGTTCGTCTTGCGACGATCCAAGAATTTCACCTCTAACGTCGCAATACGAATGCCCCCAGTTATCCCTATTAATCATTACCTCGGAGTTCTGAAAACCAACAAAATAGAACCGAGATCATATTCTATTATTCCATGCACGAAATATTCAAGCAGCATTTTGAGCCCGCTTTGAGCACTCTAATTTGTTCAAAGTAAAATTGTCGGCCCACCTCGACACTCACCGAAGAGCACCGCGATAGGATTTTGATATTGAACCGGCGTATTACCGCCGGCTCACCGACGATATGCTCCGCAGACGTGTCAGTATCACCGCGGATGCGGTGCACCGACAGCGCGGCGCACAAATGCAACTACGAGCTTTTTAACCGCAACAATTTTAGTATACGCTATTGGAGCTGGAATTACCGCGGCTGCTGGCACCAGACTTGCCCTCCAATTGTTCCTCGTTAAAATATTTAAAGTGTACTCATTCCGATTACGAGGCCTCGTAAGAGTCCCGTATCGTTATTTTTCGTCACTACCTCCCCGTGCCGGGAGTGGGTAATTTGCGCGCCTGCTGCCTTCCTTGGATGTGGTAGCCGTTTCTCAGGCTCCCTCTCCGGAATCGAACCCTGATTCCCCGTTACCCGTGACAACCATGGTAGTCGCAGAAACTACCATCGAAAGTTGATAAGGCAGACATTTGAAAGATGCGTCGCCGGTACTGGACCATGCGATCGGCAAAAGTTATCCAGATTCATCAAAATTAACGACTTCAGACGCGGGGCCCTCCGTCGATTGGTTTTGATCTAATAAAAGCACTCATCCCATCACTGGTCAGAGTTCTGATTGCATGTATTAGCTCTAGAATTACCACAGTTATCCAAGTAACTGAGTAAGATCTAAGGAACCAAAACTGATATATTGAGCCATTCGCGGT
>NW_027466806.1:52500-57500 GCF_050436995.1 Anticarsia gemmatalis | reverse complement strand
CATCAGATCTCCGGCTTCATCGTTCGAGTAAGCCGGAGTACTCACCCATTTAAAGTTTGAGAATAGGTTGAGGTCGTTTCGGCCCCAATGCCTCTAATCATTCGCTTTACCGGATGAGACTGTTCAAATCGACGCCAGCTATCCTGAGGGAAACTTCGGACGGAACCAGCTACTAGATGGTTCGATTAGTCTTTCGCCCCTATACCCAGTTCCGACGATCGATTTGCACGTCAGAATCGCTACGGTCCTCCATCAGGGTTTCCCCTGACTTCGACCTGACCAGGCATAGTTCACCATCTTTCGGGTCCCAGCATTTATGCTCAGAGCGCGCCTGCATTCACGGATTGGAAACGAGACGCCTCGGGAGTGCGAGAGATCGACCGAGATCGACGCTCCATCCTCCCTGAGCGCGCGACAAGCGCACGCCTTCACTTTCGTTGCGCCTTTCAGTTTTATTATCTCAATGACTCGCATACATGCTAGACTCCTTGGTCCTTCGCCTGCGGACAGTGCATGATATGCGAAATATCTCATATCGCGCACATATACGCTAGCGGCGCGCTCGACTCTTCGAAATACTTTTGCCGCATGGCGGTGTATGTATAGAGAGGGTTGAGCGTGTGTGTACGCACGCACCGTGTTATGTGTCGTGAGTGATTTAATATCGTCGCGATCTTCGCGCAATACACACAGTAGGCGGACTCGACGTCCGAAGAGCGCATCGACGCCGTCGTCGTTCCTCCGGGACGGTTGCGTCGTCGTAACGCTGACGGATATCGCGTCTGCCTCATTTTTTTATCGTTGGCCTCAGATCAGGGAGGATCACCCGCCGAATTTAAGCATATTAGTAAGCGGAGGAAAAGAAACTAACTAGGATTTCCTTAGTAGCGGCGAGCGAACAGGAAAGAAGCCCAGCACTGAATCCCGCCGTTGTTCAGGCGGCGGGAGATGTGGTGTTCGGGAGGTTCCGCTTTCTCGTCGCGGTCGCTCCTGTCCAAGTTCGTCTTGAACGGGGCCGTTTTCCCGCAGAGGGTGCCAGGCCCGTAGCGACGGAGGACCGTGGCGTCGGGTGGCGGCGCGAGATGCGCCACCCACCGTCGAACAGAGTCTCTTTTTTGAGTTTTGGGTGTTTAGGATATATAAATATTATCATCACCATCATCGTCCATCATCGTTCATCGTGTGTGTTGTGTGTGCACAACGACAACAAAAACAGCGCGACGACAACAACGACAACACGTTAATGATCCTTCCGCAGGTTCCCCTACGGAAACCTTGTTACGACTTTTACTTCCTCTAAATGATCAAGTTTGGTCAACTTCCCAGCAACGCCGACGGCCGTGAAGCCACCGCGTGTCGGTCCGAAGACCTCACTAAATCATTCAATCGGTAGTAGCGACGGGCGGTGTGTACAAAGGGCAGGGACGTAATCAACGCGAGCTTATGACTCGCGCTTACTAGGAATTCCTCGTTTATGGGGGATAATTGCAAACCCCAATCCCCAGCACGAAGGAGTTTCAGCGGGTTGCCCGGGCCTCTAGGCCAGGGAGAACATGCTGATTCCTTCAGTGTAGCGCGCGTGCGGCCCAGGACATCTAAGGGCATCACAGACCTGTTATTGCTCAATCTCGTGCGGCTCGAAGCCGCCGGTCCCTCTAAGAAGAATTTTAATACGTCGCCAGTGAGTTGCGTGACGGAGCCACGCACACCTAAATGACGACGCCTATTTAGCAGGCTAGAGTCTCGTTCGTTACCGGAATTAACCAGACAAATCGCTCCACCAACTAAGAACGGCCATGCACCACCACCCACCGAATCAAGAAAGAGCTGTTAATCTGTCAATCCTTCCGGTGTCCGGGCCTGGTGAGATTTCCCGTGTTGAGTCAAATTAAGCCGCAGGCTCCACTCCTGGTGGTGCCCTTCCGTCAATTCCTTTAAGTTTCAGCTTTGCAACCATACTCCCCCCGGAGTCCAAAATCTTTGGTTTCCCGGAAGCTGCCCGCCGAGCCATTGTAGTAACGTCGGCGGATCGCTAGATGACATATTTACGGTTAGAACTAGGGCGGTATCTAATCGCCTTCGAACCTCTAACTTTCGTTCTTGATTGATGAAAACACCTTTGGCAAATGC
Source organism: Anticarsia gemmatalis (assembly GCF_050436995.1). Lineage (NCBI taxonomy): Eukaryota > Metazoa > Arthropoda > Insecta > Lepidoptera > Erebidae > Anticarsia > Anticarsia gemmatalis. Next base: position 55,370 of record NW_027466806.1, on the reverse strand, counting down.
TTTCGCTGATGTTCGTCTTGCGACGATCCAAGAATTTCACCTCTAACGTCGCAATACGAATGCCCCCAGTTATCCCTATTAATCATTACCTCGGAGTTCTGAAAACCAACAAAATAGAACCGAGATCATATTCTATTATTCCATGCACGAAATATTCAAGCAGCATTTTGAGCCCGCTTTGAGCACTCTAATTTGTTCAAAGTAAAATTGTCGGCCCACCTCGACACTCACCGAAGAGCACCGCGATAGGATTTTGATATTGAACCGGCGTATTACCGCCGGCTCACCGACGATATGCTCCGCAGACGTGTCAGTATCACCGCGGATGCGGTGCACCGACAGCGCGGCGCACAAATGCAACTACGAGCTTTTTAACCGCAACAATTTTAGTATACGCTATTGGAGCTGGAATTACCGCGGCTGCTGGCACCAGACTTGCCCTCCAATTGTTCCTCGTTAAAATATTTAAAGTGTACTCATTCCGATTACGAGGCCTCGTAAGAGTCCCGTATCGTTATTTTTCGTCACTACCTCCCCGTGCCGGGAGTGGGTAATTTGCGCGCCTGCTGCCTTCCTTGGATGTGGTAGCCGTTTCTCAGGCTCCCTCTCCGGAATCGAACCCTGATTCCCCGTTACCCGTGACAACCATGGTAGTCGCAGAAACTACCATCGAAAGTTGATAAGGCAGACATTTGAAAGATGCGTCGCCGGTACTGGACCATGCGATCGGCAAAAGTTATCCAGATTCATCAAAATTAACGACTTCAGACGCGGGGCCCTCCGTCGATTGGTTTTGATCTAATAAAAGCACTCATCCCATCACTGGTCAGAGTTCTGATTGCATGTATTAGCTCTAGAATTACCACAGTTATCCAAGTAACTGAGTAAGATCTAAGGAACCAAAACTGATATATTGAGCCATTCGCGGTATCGCCTTAATACGGCTTGCACTGAGACATGCATGGCTTAATCTTTGAGACAAGCATATAACTACTGGCAGGATCAACCAGGGAGCTATCGAATAGAACACGCGCTCGTAGCGCGCACTCCGTCGATCCCGCGCGTCGACGATCCTAGATCACGCCGACGCGTTACGGGCGAGCTCTGTAAAACGTACACACAACACGCACATGTAAATAAATATTTATATGTAGTGTTGTGCGCACATAGAGAGTTTGGGGTCGCCGACGGGCGAACGTTTGAAACGGTTGTATCTCAAACACGTCAAACGTCCGCTGCCCGCCTGCATTTTCAGGACACACTGACGTGGCCCCAATTGGGAACGTTCGTACCGAGACGCGTTCACATTTTATTTAAAAAAACGTTTAACACAATACGGATGTGAAACAATCACGATTCCGCCCGGTGTCTATAGAGTAATGCCTCGCTAGATAGAGGTGTAAGTATAATTTTTCTCGGGACCGCTTCGATTCTATACGGACTCGTGCATACACAACGGTCCGTCGGCCCACACAGTTAAAGAGATTCATCTATCTCTCTCGTTTTATCCGAGAGAATACGAGAGACGACGAACGACGACGACGACGACGACGACGATAGTCGAGTCGTCCTGTCTGTCTGTAACGACGCGACTTTATTACATATATACATAGGTAGCAAAGTCTAGCGTCGTCTCTTTCTCGTACTCTCTATTATCGAACAAACGAGAGTGATGATAAATATTTATGATAGAGCGGACAACGAATAAGAACGCGTTGTCGCCCTAGCCTGCACAGCGGCGGCGCACGAACGAACGAACGAACGAACGAACGAACGAACGAATGCACACTCACGGACGGTACACGAACGAGAGTCGAGAGAGTGTTTTCTTATAGCAAAGATTTTATTCGTCGCGTCGAAAACACTCCGCCGCGGTCAAGCACATACATCACTCTCTACTCGTGATAATCGTACAACTACTTCGTGTGTGCACATATGTTGCTGTGTAGAGTAGAAACACACATGACAACACTAGCACACAGTCCAATTCGTAGACGATTATAACACATAACACATATATATGCACACCGTTTTTTTTTGTTTTCTTTCGGGGTGCATATATATGTGTTTTTCGTGATGATGCGCGCCCGCCGCCCGTCAACAACACAGAGTCGAGTCGCCGAAGTGAGACAACAAACGACGGAGACTGACTCTATGTTGTGAAACAGCTCTATCTCGCGCTCGCACTCGCCGCCGATCGTCGTTTGTCGTGAAACAAATGACGATCGCACCGCTGTACACATATGTCAAATCGTAGAGTCTGTGTCGTCGGGTTTGCGCGTTTCGCCGTGTGTGTGTACATAATAATATACATATGTGTGTTCGACGAGCAGGATTTTGTTTTTGTCCTGTCGATGACACAATTACCCAGACCTCCGACGCCTCACCCCTCACCCCCCCCCAGGCCAAGAGGGGAGGGGGGAGCGGGGGGGGGGGGGCTTAATTTGCTGAATATAGGAGGGTTTTTTCAGTAGTCGGATCGGCAGGGTATTATTACAGTGATAGCGGGTAGACGGGGAGGGAGAGGGGGAGCAAAGGGGTTCAAGGGGGCGGTGGGTGATTAAGGGGAGGGGAGGGGGGAGGGTAGAGGTAGTGCTATGGTGCGTCATTGTGTGATCGTATATTGATTGCAGGAGGGGGTGCATGCGAGCACCCCCCCCCCTCCCCGGTCTTATCACCCCCCCCCCCCCTCCCCCTCCCCCGTCGCCGTTCCCCTTCGTACCACAGTCCCAAAAAAAAAAAAAAAAAAAGGCAAAACATTGATTCTGGTTCTGTTCTGATTTTCAGTGACACCGAGAGGGCAGAAGAGTTGCAACGAAACTTATGTTTTCAGCTTGGGGTGAGTTTCATCACCCTCACACGCTTTGAGG
>NW_027466806.1:45000-47500 GCF_050436995.1 Anticarsia gemmatalis | reverse complement strand
TGTCCTGCAGTTCACACTATGACGCGCAGTTAACTGCGTTCTTCATCGACCCGCGAGCCAAGTGATCCACCGTCCAGGGTAATAGTTTTTACACCACTACCGCATGGATAATATTGTGTGTGTTAAATGTTACAAGTTACAAATGTTACATATGTATGTACATACATATATTATGTTTGTGGTATAACGATACACGACACACGATACAAGCGCGCCTACCGCAACAATGACGCTCTCGCGTGTTCTCGTTATGTGCGTTCGATTGACGAGCGCTCTCGTCGAGGTATCAACTCGTGGTAGCGGATTTGTATACCAGTCTACGTTGAAGTTACGACGAGCGCGACGCGAGATACGTTCGTCGGGTGGCGGCGCGAGATGCGCCACCCACCGTCGAACAGAGTCTCTTTTTTGAGTTTTGGGTGTTTAGGATATATAAATATTATCATCACCATCATCGTCCATCATCGTTCATCGTGTGTGTTGTGTGTGCACAACGACAACAAAAACAGCGCGACGACAACAACGACAACACGTTAATGATCCTTCCGCAGGTTCCCCTACGGAAACCTTGTTACGACTTTTACTTCCTCTAAATGATCAAGTTTGGTCAACTTCCCAGCAACGCCGACGGCCGTGAAGCCACCGCGTGTCGGTCCGAAGACCTCACTAAATCATTCAATCGGTAGTAGCGACGGGCGGTGTGTACAAAGGGCAGGGACGTAATCAACGCGAGCTTATGACTCGCGCTTACTAGGAATTCCTCGTTTATGGGGGATAATTGCAAACCCCAATCCCCAGCACGAAGGAGTTTCAGCGGGTTGCCCGGGCCTCTAGGCCAGGGAGAACATGCTGATTCCTTCAGTGTAGCGCGCGTGCGGCCCAGGACATCTAAGGGCATCACAGACCTGTTATTGCTCAATCTCGTGCGGCTCGAAGCCGCCGGTCCCTCTAAGAAGAATTTTAATACGTCGCCAGTGAGTTGCGTGACGGAGCCACGCACACCTAAATGACGACGCCTATTTAGCAGGCTAGAGTCTCGTTCGTTACCGGAATTAACCAGACAAATCGCTCCACCAACTAAGAACGGCCATGCACCACCACCCACCGAATCAAGAAAGAGCTGTTAATCTGTCAATCCTTCCGGTGTCCGGGCCTGGTGAGATTTCCCGTGTTGAGTCAAATTAAGCCGCAGGCTCCACTCCTGGTGGTGCCCTTCCGTCAATTCCTTTAAGTTTCAGCTTTGCAACCATACTCCCCCCGGAGTCCAAAATCTTTGGTTTCCCGGAAGCTGCCCGCCGAGCCATTGTAGTAACGTCGGCGGATCGCTAGATGACATATTTACGGTTAGAACTAGGGCGGTATCTAATCGCCTTCGAACCTCTAACTTTCGTTCTTGATTGATGAAAACACCTTTGGCAAATGCTTTCGCTGATGTTCGTCTTGCGACGATCCAAGAATTTCACCTCTAACGTCGCAATACGAATGCCCCCAGTTATCCCTATTAATCATTACCTCGGAGTTCTGAAAACCAACAAAATAGAACCGAGATCATATTCTATTATTCCATGCACGAAATATTCAAGCAGCATTTTGAGCCCGCTTTGAGCACTCTAATTTGTTCAAAGTAAAATTGTCGGCCCACCTCGACACTCACCGAAGAGCACCGCGATAGGATTTTGATATTGAACCGGCGTATTACCGCCGGCTCACCGACGATATGCTCCGCAGACGTGTCAGTATCACCGCGGATGCGGTGCACCGACAGCGCGGCGCACAAATGCAACTACGAGCTTTTTAACCGCAACAATTTTAGTATACGCTATTGGAGCTGGAATTACCGCGGCTGCTGGCACCAGACTTGCCCTCCAATTGTTCCTCGTTAAAATATTTAAAGTGTACTCATTCCGATTACGAGGCCTCGTAAGAGTCCCGTATCGTTATTTTTCGTCACTACCTCCCCGTGCCGGGAGTGGGTAATTTGCGCGCCTGCTGCCTTCCTTGGATGTGGTAGCCGTTTCTCAGGCTCCCTCTCCGGAATCGAACCCTGATTCCCCGTTACCCGTGACAACCATGGTAGTCGCAGAAACTACCATCGAAAGTTGATAAGGCAGACATTTGAAAGATGCGTCGCCGGTACTGGACCATGCGATCGGCAAAAGTTATCCAGATTCATCAAAATTAACGACTTCAGACGCGGGGCCCTCCGTCGATTGGTTTTGATCTAATAAAAGCACTCATCCCATCACTGGTCAGAGTTCTGATTGCATGTATTAGCTCTAGAATTACCACAGTTATCCAAGTAACTGAGTAAGATCTAAGGAACCAAAACTGATATATTGAGCCATTCGCGGTATCGCCTTAATACGGCTTGCACTGAGACATGCATGGCTTAATCTTTGAGACAAGCATATAACTACTGGCAGGATCAACCAGGGAGCTATCGAATAGAACACGCGCTCGTAGCGCGCACTCCGTCGATCCCGCGCGTCGACGATCCTAG
>NW_027466806.1:35000-37500 GCF_050436995.1 Anticarsia gemmatalis | reverse complement strand
CAAAGGGCAGGGACGTAATCAACGCGAGCTTATGACTCGCGCTTACTAGGAATTCCTCGTTTATGGGGGATAATTGCAAACCCCAATCCCCAGCACGAAGGAGTTTCAGCGGGTTGCCCGGGCCTCTAGGCCAGGGAGAACATGCTGATTCCTTCAGTGTAGCGCGCGTGCGGCCCAGGACATCTAAGGGCATCACAGACCTGTTATTGCTCAATCTCGTGCGGCTCGAAGCCGCCGGTCCCTCTAAGAAGAATTTTAATACGTCGCCAGTGAGTTGCGTGACGGAGCCACGCACACCTAAATGACGACGCCTATTTAGCAGGCTAGAGTCTCGTTCGTTACCGGAATTAACCAGACAAATCGCTCCACCAACTAAGAACGGCCATGCACCACCACCCACCGAATCAAGAAAGAGCTGTTAATCTGTCAATCCTTCCGGTGTCCGGGCCTGGTGAGATTTCCCGTGTTGAGTCAAATTAAGCCGCAGGCTCCACTCCTGGTGGTGCCCTTCCGTCAATTCCTTTAAGTTTCAGCTTTGCAACCATACTCCCCCCGGAGTCCAAAATCTTTGGTTTCCCGGAAGCTGCCCGCCGAGCCATTGTAGTAACGTCGGCGGATCGCTAGATGACATATTTACGGTTAGAACTAGGGCGGTATCTAATCGCCTTCGAACCTCTAACTTTCGTTCTTGATTGATGAAAACACCTTTGGCAAATGCTTTCGCTGATGTTCGTCTTGCGACGATCCAAGAATTTCACCTCTAACGTCGCAATACGAATGCCCCCAGTTATCCCTATTAATCATTACCTCGGAGTTCTGAAAACCAACAAAATAGAACCGAGATCATATTCTATTATTCCATGCACGAAATATTCAAGCAGCATTTTGAGCCCGCTTTGAGCACTCTAATTTGTTCAAAGTAAAATTGTCGGCCCACCTCGACACTCACCGAAGAGCACCGCGATAGGATTTTGATATTGAACCGGCGTATTACCGCCGGCTCACCGACGATATGCTCCGCAGACGTGTCAGTATCACCGCGGATGCGGTGCACCGACAGCGCGGCGCACAAATGCAACTACGAGCTTTTTAACCGCAACAATTTTAGTATACGCTATTGGAGCTGGAATTACCGCGGCTGCTGGCACCAGACTTGCCCTCCAATTGTTCCTCGTTAAAATATTTAAAGTGTACTCATTCCGATTACGAGGCCTCGTAAGAGTCCCGTATCGTTATTTTTCGTCACTACCTCCCCGTGCCGGGAGTGGGTAATTTGCGCGCCTGCTGCCTTCCTTGGATGTGGTAGCCGTTTCTCAGGCTCCCTCTCCGGAATCGAACCCTGATTCCCCGTTACCCGTGACAACCATGGTAGTCGCAGAAACTACCATCGAAAGTTGATAAGGCAGACATTTGAAAGATGCGTCGCCGGTACTGGACCATGCGATCGGCAAAAGTTATCCAGATTCATCAAAATTAACGACTTCAGACGCGGGGCCCTCCGTCGATTGGTTTTGATCTAATAAAAGCACTCATCCCATCACTGGTCAGAGTTCTGATTGCATGTATTAGCTCTAGAATTACCACAGTTATCCAAGTAACTGAGTAAGATCTAAGGAACCAAAACTGATATATTGAGCCATTCGCGGTATCGCCTTAATACGGCTTGCACTGAGACATGCATGGCTTAATCTTTGAGACAAGCATATAACTACTGGCAGGATCAACCAGGGAGCTATCGAATAGAACACGCGCTCGTAGCGCGCACTCCGTCGATCCCGCGCGTCGACGATCCTAGATCACGCCGACGCGTTACGGGCGAGCTCTGTAAAACGTACACACAACACGCACATGTAAATAAATATTTATATGTAGTGTTGTGCGCACATAGAGAGTTTGGGGTCGCCGACGGGCGAACGTTTGAAACGGTTGTATCTCAAACACGTCAAACGTCCGCTGCCCGCCTGCATTTTCAGGACACACTGACGTGGCCCCAATTGGGAACGTTCGTACCGAGACGCGTTCACATTTTATTTAAAAAAACGTTTAACACAATACGGATGTGAAACAATCACGATTCCGCCCGGTGTCTATAGAGTAATGCCTCGCTAGATAGAGGTGTAAGTATAATTTTTCTCGGGACCGCTTCGATTCTATACGGACTCGTGCATACACAACGGTCCGTCGGCCCACACAGTTAAAGAGATTCATCTATCTCTCTCGTTTTATCCGAGAGAATACGAGAGACGACGAACGACGACGACGACGACGACGACGATAGTCGAGTCGTCCTGTCTGTCTGTAACGACGCGACTTTATTACATATATACATAGGTAGCAAAGTCTAGCGTCGTCTCTTTCTCGTACTCTCTATTATCGAACAAACGAGAGTGATGATAAATATTTATGATAGAGCGGACAACGAATAAGAACGCGTTGTCGCCCTAGCCTGCACAGCGGCGGCGCACGAACGAACGAACGAACGAACGAACGAACGAACGAA
>NW_027466806.1:25000-30000 GCF_050436995.1 Anticarsia gemmatalis | reverse complement strand
CCGAGGCCGACGACATCGAGGCGCGCGTCCGTACGCCGCGGAATGACGATGAATCTCTCCGTTCGTTCATTCGAGTTTCGCAGGTTTACCCCTGAACGGTTTCACGTACTCTTGAACTCTCTCTTCAAAGTTCTTTTCAACTTTCCCTCACGGTACTTGTTCGCTATCGGTCTCGCGGTAATATTTAGCCTTAGATGGAGTTTACCACCCACTTAGGGCTGCACTCTCAAGCAACCCGACTCTAAGGAGAGTCCCTCTCGCCACGGTCCTCCGTCGCTACGGGCCTGGCACCCTCTGCGGGAAAACGGCCCCGTTCAAGACGAACTTGGACAGGAGCGACCGCGACGAGAAAGCGGAACCTCCCGAACACCACATCTCCCGCCGCCTGAACAACGGCGGGATTCAGTGCTGGGCTTCTTTCCTGTTCGCTCGCCGCTACTAAGGAAATCCTAGTTAGTTTCTTTTCCTCCGCTTACTAATATGCTTAAATTCGGCGGGTGATCCTCCCTGATCTGAGGCCAACGATAAAAAAATGAGGCAGACGCGATATCCGTCAGCGTTACGACGACGCAACCGTCCCGGAGGAACGACGACGGCGTCGATGCGCTCTTCGGACGTCGAGTCCGCCTACTGTGTGTATTGCGCGAAGATCGCGACGATATTAAATCACTCACGACACATAACACGGTGCGTGCGTACACACACGCTCAACCCTCTCTATACATACACCGCCATGCGGCAAAAGTATTTCGAAGAGTCGAGCGCGCCGCTAGCGTATATGTGCGCGATATGAGATATTTCGCATATCATGCACTGTCCGCAGGCGGCACACCGCCGGTCGTTCGACAACGTTTGTGTAAACGTCGTCGCATGATCATCATCACAATCGACACGTGTGTGGTTCATCGTTGATATTTAAACGGACATTGGGACGAGGACTATTAGTCGACGTCACAATGAACCGTCATGTGCGCCCCCGTAAGGGCGCAATGTGGCATTTGTATTTTATACAGCCGGCCCTCAGACAGGAGTGGTCCTGGATGTGTCTCCACGGACCGCAATGTGCGTTCGAAATGTCGATGTTCAAATGTGTCCTGCAGTTCACACTATGACGCGCAGTTAACTGCGTTCTTCATCGACCCGCGAGCCAAGTGATCCACCGTCCAGGGTAATAGTTTTTACACCACTACCGCATGGATAATATTGTGTGTGTTAAATGTTACAAGTTACAAATGTTACATATGTATGTACATACATATATTATGTTTGTGGTATAACGATACACGACACACGATACAAGCGCGCCTACCGCAACAATGACGCTCTCGCGTGTTCTCGTTATGTGCGTTCGATTGACGAGCGCTCTCGTCGAGGTATCAACTCGTGGTAGCGGATTTGTATACCAGTCTACGTTGAAGTTACGACGAGCGCGACGCGAGATACGTTCGTCGGGTGGCGGCGCGAGATGCGCCACCCACCGTCGAACAGAGTCTCTTTTTTGAGTTTTGGGTGTTTAGGATATATAAATATTATCATCACCATCATCGTCCATCATCGTTCATCGTGTGTGTTGTGTGTGCACAACGACAACAAAAACAGCGCGACGACAACAACGACAACACGTTAATGATCCTTCCGCAGGTTCCCCTACGGAAACCTTGTTACGACTTTTACTTCCTCTAAATGATCAAGTTTGGTCAACTTCCCAGCAACGCCGACGGCCGTGAAGCCACCGCGTGTCGGTCCGAAGACCTCACTAAATCATTCAATCGGTAGTAGCGACGGGCGGTGTGTACAAAGGGCAGGGACGTAATCAACGCGAGCTTATGACTCGCGCTTACTAGGAATTCCTCGTTTATGGGGGATAATTGCAAACCCCAATCCCCAGCACGAAGGAGTTTCAGCGGGTTGCCCGGGCCTCTAGGCCAGGGAGAACATGCTGATTCCTTCAGTGTAGCGCGCGTGCGGCCCAGGACATCTAAGGGCATCACAGACCTGTTATTGCTCAATCTCGTGCGGCTCGAAGCCGCCGGTCCCTCTAAGAAGAATTTTAATACGTCGCCAGTGAGTTGCGTGACGGAGCCACGCACACCTAAATGACGACGCCTATTTAGCAGGCTAGAGTCTCGTTCGTTACCGGAATTAACCAGACAAATCGCTCCACCAACTAAGAACGGCCATGCACCACCACCCACCGAATCAAGAAAGAGCTGTTAATCTGTCAATCCTTCCGGTGTCCGGGCCTGGTGAGATTTCCCGTGTTGAGTCAAATTAAGCCGCAGGCTCCACTCCTGGTGGTGCCCTTCCGTCAATTCCTTTAAGTTTCAGCTTTGCAACCATACTCCCCCCGGAGTCCAAAATCTTTGGTTTCCCGGAAGCTGCCCGCCGAGCCATTGTAGTAACGTCGGCGGATCGCTAGATGACATATTTACGGTTAGAACTAGGGCGGTATCTAATCGCCTTCGAACCTCTAACTTTCGTTCTTGATTGATGAAAACACCTTTGGCAAATGCTTTCGCTGATGTTCGTCTTGCGACGATCCAAGAATTTCACCTCTAACGTCGCAATACGAATGCCCCCAGTTATCCCTATTAATCATTACCTCGGAGTTCTGAAAACCAACAAAATAGAACCGAGATCATATTCTATTATTCCATGCACGAAATATTCAAGCAGCATTTTGAGCCCGCTTTGAGCACTCTAATTTGTTCAAAGTAAAATTGTCGGCCCACCTCGACACTCACCGAAGAGCACCGCGATAGGATTTTGATATTGAACCGGCGTATTACCGCCGGCTCACCGACGATATGCTCCGCAGACGTGTCAGTATCACCGCGGATGCGGTGCACCGACAGCGCGGCGCACAAATGCAACTACGAGCTTTTTAACCGCAACAATTTTAGTATACGCTATTGGAGCTGGAATTACCGCGGCTGCTGGCACCAGACTTGCCCTCCAATTGTTCCTCGTTAAAATATTTAAAGTGTACTCATTCCGATTACGAGGCCTCGTAAGAGTCCCGTATCGTTATTTTTCGTCACTACCTCCCCGTGCCGGGAGTGGGTAATTTGCGCGCCTGCTGCCTTCCTTGGATGTGGTAGCCGTTTCTCAGGCTCCCTCTCCGGAATCGAACCCTGATTCCCCGTTACCCGTGACAACCATGGTAGTCGCAGAAACTACCATCGAAAGTTGATAAGGCAGACATTTGAAAGATGCGTCGCCGGTACTGGACCATGCGATCGGCAAAAGTTATCCAGATTCATCAAAATTAACGACTTCAGACGCGGGGCCCTCCGTCGATTGGTTTTGATCTAATAAAAGCACTCATCCCATCACTGGTCAGAGTTCTGATTGCATGTATTAGCTCTAGAATTACCACAGTTATCCAAGTAACTGAGTAAGATCTAAGGAACCAAAACTGATATATTGAGCCATTCGCGGTATCGCCTTAATACGGCTTGCACTGAGACATGCATGGCTTAATCTTTGAGACAAGCATATAACTACTGGCAGGATCAACCAGGGAGCTATCGAATAGAACACGCGCTCGTAGCGCGCACTCCGTCGATCCCGCGCGTCGACGATCCTAGATCACGCCGACGCGTTACGGGCGAGCTCTGTAAAACGTACACACAACACGCACATGTAAATAAATATTTATATGTAGTGTTGTGCGCACATAGAGAGTTTGGGGTCGCCGACGGGCGAACGTTTGAAACGGTTGTATCTCAAACACGTCAAACGTCCGCTGCCCGCCTGCATTTTCAGGACACACTGACGTGGCCCCAATTGGGAACGTTCGTACCGAGACGCGTTCACATTTTATTTAAAAAAACGTTTAACACAATACGGATGTGAAACAATCACGATTCCGCCCGGTGTCTATAGAGTAATGCCTCGCTAGATAGAGGTGTAAGTATAATTTTTCTCGGGACCGCTTCGATTCTATACGGACTCGTGCATACACAACGGTCCGTCGGCCCACACAGTTAAAGAGATTCATCTATCTCTCTCGTTTTATCCGAGAGAATACGAGAGACGACGAACGACGACGACGACGACGACGACGATAGTCGAGTCGTCCTGTCTGTCTGTAACGACGCGACTTTATTACATATATACATAGGTAGCAAAGTCTAGCGTCGTCTCTTTCTCGTACTCTCTATTATCGAACAAACGAGAGTGATGATAAATATTTATGATAGAGCGGACAACGAATAAGAACGCGTTGTCGCCCTAGCCTGCACAGCGGCGGCGCACGAACGAACGAACGAACGAACGAACGAACGAACGAATGCACACTCACGGACGGTACACGAACGAGAGTCGAGAGAGTGTTTTCTTATAGCAAAGATTTTATTCGTCGCGTCGAAAACACTCCGCCGCGGTCAAGCACATACATCACTCTCTACTCGTGATAATCGTACAACTACTTCGTGTGTGCACATATGTTGCTGTGTAGAGTAGAAACACACATGACAACACTAGCACACAGTCCAATTCGTAGACGATTATAACACATAACACATATATATGCACACCGTTTTTTTTTGTTTTCTTTCGGGGTGCATATATATGTGTTTTTCGTGATGATGCGCGCCCGCCGCCCGTCAACAACACAGAGTCGAGTCGCCGAAGTGAGACAACAAACGACGGAGACTGACTCTATGTTGTGAAACAGCTCTATCTCGCGCTCGCACTCGCCGCCGATCGTCGTTTGTCGTGAAACAAATGACGATCGCACCGCTGTACACATATGTCAAATCGTAGAGTCTGTGTCGTCGGGTTTGCGCGTTTCGCCGTGTGTGTGTACATAATAATATACATATGTGTGTTCGACGAGCAGGATTTTGTTTTTGTCCTGTCGATGACACAATTACCCAGACCTCCGACGCCTCACCCCTCACCCCCCCCCAGGCCAAGAGGGGAGGGGGGAGCGGGGGGGGGGGGGGGCTTAATTTGCTGAATATAGGAGGGTTTTTTCAGTAGTCGGATCGGCA
>NW_027466806.1:15000-20000 GCF_050436995.1 Anticarsia gemmatalis | reverse complement strand
GCTCAACCCTCTCTATACATACACCGCCATGCGGCAAAAGTATTTCGAAGAGTCGAGCGCGCCGCTAGCGTATATGTGCGCGATATGAGATATTTCGCATATCATGCACTGTCCGCAGGCGGCACACCGCCGGTCGTTCGACAACGTTTGTGTAAACGTCGTCGCATGATCATCATCACAATCGACACGTGTGTGGTTCATCGTTGATATTTAAACGGACATTGGGACGAGGACTATTAGTCGACGTCACAATGAACCGTCATGTGCGCCCCCGTAAGGGCGCAATGTGGCATTTGTATTTTATACAGCCGGCCCTCAGACAGGAGTGGTCCTGGATGTGTCTCCACGGACCGCAATGTGCGTTCGAAATGTCGATGTTCAAATGTGTCCTGCAGTTCACACTATGACGCGCAGTTAACTGCGTTCTTCATCGACCCGCGAGCCAAGTGATCCACCGTCCAGGGTAATAGTTTTTACACCACTACCGCATGGATAATATTGTGTGTGTTAAATGTTACAAGTTACAAATGTTACATATGTATGTACATACATATGCCATCAAAAACATTCTGTAAAAACCTCAAGTCTCGCCGTAAAAAGTTGTGAGATCTATATAATACCAAGTCGATTAATCTATTTAGTCTCTACTTAAAGGACCTTCTGTCTTAAGTTATTACGTATGTTATTATCATGCCAATTATTAAAAAAAATACCTTTAAAACAAATAGACCGACCTGGCCATCGCATGATTTGATTATTAGTATGTATCACACTACACAGCACGACGAGAACTTAATGCTCCTGAAATGTTAATGGCGAATTTGTGTTTTCTTGCGATGACCAAGTCGATCTATTTGTTTTAAAGGTATTTTTTTTTTATAATTGGCATGATAATAACATACGTAATAACTTAAGACAGAAGGTCCTTTAAGTAGAGACTAAATAGATTAATCGACTTGGTATTATATAGATCTCACAACTTTTTACGGCGAGACTTGAGGTTTTTACAGAATGTTTTTGATGGCATCTCACTTCTTTTTGTAAAGCGAACATAAGTCCAATTTGTATGGAAAGACGTTTTTTTTTATAATTCAACATATTTTCCTATGGGAATGTTGTTCAGTTTCATGGGCTAAACACCCTATACCCCTTCCCGTTATGCCTCATATAGTAGGTACCTATTTACACCTATTTATTTTATTTTCTACAGTAATAATAATTCATTAACTGCAAATATAACCTTGTAATCTTATACATTTATATGGGATTACAAAGTTATTGTTGCAGTTGGTGTATTTAGAAAACTGGACCGAAATTAGAAAATATTGAATTTTTCCCATGATTAAGACACTAAACCCTATTTGTATTCTAAATTTTAAGCTTCTAAGTCTGCTAGAAGTACCTTAGACTTTTGATGATCGGTGAGTCAGTGAGTCAGTGAGTCAGTGAATCAGTGAATCAGTGAGTGACAAAATTCAAAATTTTAACAAGTTGTCATTCTTAAACTACTGGTTCAAATTGACTGAAATTTAAAATATACCGTGTTTATACAATGACTGATTAGTTGCTGAAAATTCAGGCTTCTTGTTTTATCCACAACGAAATTATAGGGGTGTCAAAAATAGACCGAATTGCTTCGGGAAAAGGATGTTACGGCCGTGCCACTTTTTTTTTGCTCGACTTGCGGGGGCACTTCCGTGCCCCCAGATATTATGTTTGTGGTATAACGATACACGACACACGATACAAGCGCGCCTACCGCAACAATGACGCTCTCGCGTGTTCTCGTTATGTGCGTTCGATTGACGAGCGCTCTCGTCGAGGTATCAACTCGTGGTAGCGGATTTGTATACCAGTCTACGTTGAAGTTACGACGAGCGCGACGCGAGATACGTTCGTCGGGTGGCGGCGCGAGATGCGCCACCCACCGTCGAACAGAGTCTCTTTTTTGAGTTTTGGGTGTTTAGGATATATAAATATTATCATCACCATCATCGTCCATCATCGTTCATCGTGTGTGTTGTGTGTGCACAACGACAACAAAAACAGCGCGACGACAACAACGACAACACGTTAATGATCCTTCCGCAGGTTCCCCTACGGAAACCTTGTTACGACTTTTACTTCCTCTAAATGATCAAGTTTGGTCAACTTCCCAGCAACGCCGACGGCCGTGAAGCCACCGCGTGTCGGTCCGAAGACCTCACTAAATCATTCAATCGGTAGTAGCGACGGGCGGTGTGTACAAAGGGCAGGGACGTAATCAACGCGAGCTTATGACTCGCGCTTACTAGGAATTCCTCGTTTATGGGGGATAATTGCAAACCCCAATCCCCAGCACGAAGGAGTTTCAGCGGGTTGCCCGGGCCTCTAGGCCAGGGAGAACATGCTGATTCCTTCAGTGTAGCGCGCGTGCGGCCCAGGACATCTAAGGGCATCACAGACCTGTTATTGCTCAATCTCGTGCGGCTCGAAGCCGCCGGTCCCTCTAAGAAGAATTTTAATACGTCGCCAGTGAGTTGCGTGACGGAGCCACGCACACCTAAATGACGACGCCTATTTAGCAGGCTAGAGTCTCGTTCGTTACCGGAATTAACCAGACAAATCGCTCCACCAACTAAGAACGGCCATGCACCACCACCCACCGAATCAAGAAAGAGCTGTTAATCTGTCAATCCTTCCGGTGTCCGGGCCTGGTGAGATTTCCCGTGTTGAGTCAAATTAAGCCGCAGGCTCCACTCCTGGTGGTGCCCTTCCGTCAATTCCTTTAAGTTTCAGCTTTGCAACCATACTCCCCCCGGAGTCCAAAATCTTTGGTTTCCCGGAAGCTGCCCGCCGAGCCATTGTAGTAACGTCGGCGGATCGCTAGATGACATATTTACGGTTAGAACTAGGGCGGTATCTAATCGCCTTCGAACCTCTAACTTTCGTTCTTGATTGATGAAAACACCTTTGGCAAATGCTTTCGCTGATGTTCGTCTTGCGACGATCCAAGAATTTCACCTCTAACGTCGCAATACGAATGCCCCCAGTTATCCCTATTAATCATTACCTCGGAGTTCTGAAAACCAACAAAATAGAACCGAGATCATATTCTATTATTCCATGCACGAAATATTCAAGCAGCATTTTGAGCCCGCTTTGAGCACTCTAATTTGTTCAAAGTAAAATTGTCGGCCCACCTCGACACTCACCGAAGAGCACCGCGATAGGATTTTGATATTGAACCGGCGTATTACCGCCGGCTCACCGACGATATGCTCCGCAGACGTGTCAGTATCACCGCGGATGCGGTGCACCGACAGCGCGGCGCACAAATGCAACTACGAGCTTTTTAACCGCAACAATTTTAGTATACGCTATTGGAGCTGGAATTACCGCGGCTGCTGGCACCAGACTTGCCCTCCAATTGTTCCTCGTTAAAATATTTAAAGTGTACTCATTCCGATTACGAGGCCTCGTAAGAGTCCCGTATCGTTATTTTTCGTCACTACCTCCCCGTGCCGGGAGTGGGTAATTTGCGCGCCTGCTGCCTTCCTTGGATGTGGTAGCCGTTTCTCAGGCTCCCTCTCCGGAATCGAACCCTGATTCCCCGTTACCCGTGACAACCATGGTAGTCGCAGAAACTACCATCGAAAGTTGATAAGGCAGACATTTGAAAGATGCGTCGCCGGTACTGGACCATGCGATCGGCAAAAGTTATCCAGATTCATCAAAATTAACGACTTCAGACGCGGGGCCCTCCGTCGATTGGTTTTGATCTAATAAAAGCACTCATCCCATCACTGGTCAGAGTTCTGATTGCATGTATTAGCTCTAGAATTACCACAGTTATCCAAGTAACTGAGTAAGATCTAAGGAACCAAAACTGATATATTGAGCCATTCGCGGTATCGCCTTAATACGGCTTGCACTGAGACATGCATGGCTTAATCTTTGAGACAAGCATATAACTACTGGCAGGATCAACCAGGGAGCTATCGAATAGAACACGCGCTCGTAGCGCGCACTCCGTCGATCCCGCGCGTCGACGATCCTAGATCACGCCGACGCGTTACGGGCGAGCTCTGTAAAACGTACACACAACACGCACATGTAAATAAATATTTATATGTAGTGTTGTGCGCACATAGAGAGTTTGGGGTCGCCGACGGGCGAACGTTTGAAACGGTTGTATCTCAAACACGTCAAACGTCCGCTGCCCGCCTGCATTTTCAGGACACACTGACGTGGCCCCAATTGGGAACGTTCGTACCGAGACGCGTTCACATTTTATTTAAAAAAACGTTTAACACAATACGGATGTGAAACAATCACGATTCCGCCCGGTGTCTATAGAGTAATGCCTCGCTAGATAGAGGTGTAAGTATAATTTTTCTCGGGACCGCTTCGATTCTATACGGACTCGTGCATACACAACGGTCCGTCGGCCCACACAGTTAAAGAGATTCATCTATCTCTCTCGTTTTATCCGAGAGAATACGAGAGACGACGAACGACGACGACGACGACGACGACGATAGTCGAGTCGTCCTGTCTGTCTGTAACGACGCGACTTTATTACATATATACATAGGTAGCAAAGTCTAGCGTCGTCTCTTTCTCGTACTCTCTATTATCGAACAAACGAGAGTGATGATAAATATTTATGATAGAGCGGACAACGAATAAGAACGCGTTGTCGCCCTAGCCTGCACAGCGGCGGCGCACGAACGAACGAACGAACGAACGAACGAACGAACGAATGCACACTCACGGACGGTACACGAACGAGAGTCGAGAGAGTGTTTTCTTATAGCAAAGATTTTATTCGTCGCGTCGAAAACACTCCGCCGCGGTCAAGCACATACATCACTCTCTACTCGTGATAATCGTACAACTACTTCGTGTGTGCACATATGTTGCTGTGTAGAGTAGAAACACACATGACAACACTAGCACACAGTCCAATTCGTAGACGATTATAACACATAACACATATATATGCACACCGTTTTTTT
>NW_027466806.1:5000-10000 GCF_050436995.1 Anticarsia gemmatalis | reverse complement strand
GAGTCCCTCTCGCCACGGTCCTCCGTCGCTACGGGCCTGGCACCCTCTGCGGGAAAACGGCCCCGTTCAAGACGAACTTGGACAGGAGCGACCGCGACGAGAAAGCGGAACCTCCCGAACACCACATCTCCCGCCGCCTGAACAACGGCGGGATTCAGTGCTGGGCTTCTTTCCTGTTCGCTCGCCGCTACTAAGGAAATCCTAGTTAGTTTCTTTTCCTCCGCTTACTAATATGCTTAAATTCGGCGGGTGATCCTCCCTGATCTGAGGCCAACGATAAAAAAATGAGGCAGACGCGATATCCGTCAGCGTTACGACGACGCAACCGTCCCGGAGGAACGACGACGGCGTCGATGCGCTCTTCGGACGTCGAGTCCGCCTACTGTGTGTATTGCGCGAAGATCGCGACGATATTAAATCACTCACGACACATAACACGGTGCGTGCGTACACACACGCTCAACCCTCTCTATACATACACCGCCATGCGGCAAAAGTATTTCGAAGAGTCGAGCGCGCCGCTAGCGTATATGTGCGCGATATGAGATATTTCGCATATCATGCACTGTCCGCAGGCGGCACACCGCCGGTCGTTCGACAACGTTTGTGTAAACGTCGTCGCATGATCATCATCACAATCGACACGTGTGTGGTTCATCGTTGATATTTAAACGGACATTGGGACGAGGACTATTAGTCGACGTCACAATGAACCGTCATGTGCGCCCCCGTAAGGGCGCAATGTGGCATTTGTATTTTATACAGCCGGCCCTCAGACAGGAGTGGTCCTGGATGTGTCTCCACGGACCGCAATGTGCGTTCGAAATGTCGATGTTCAAATGTGTCCTGCAGTTCACACTATGACGCGCAGTTAACTGCGTTCTTCATCGACCCGCGAGCCAAGTGATCCACCGTCCAGGGTAATAGTTTTTACACCACTACCGCATGGATAATATTGTGTGTGTTAAATGTTACAAGTTACAAATGTTACATATGTATGTACATACATATATTATGTTTGTGGTATAACGATACACGACACACGATACAAGCGCGCCTACCGCAACAATGACGCTCTCGCGTGTTCTCGTTATGTGCGTTCGATTGACGAGCGCTCTCGTCGAGGTATCAACTCGTGGTAGCGGATTTGTATACCAGTCTACGTTGAAGTTACGACGAGCGCGACGCGAGATACGTTCGTCGGGTGGCGGCGCGAGATGCGCCACCCACCGTCGAACAGAGTCTCTTTTTTGAGTTTTGGGTGTTTAGGATATATAAATATTATCATCACCATCATCGTCCATCATCGTTCATCGTGTGTGTTGTGTGTGCACAACGACAACAAAAACAGCGCGACGACAACAACGACAACACGTTAATGATCCTTCCGCAGGTTCCCCTACGGAAACCTTGTTACGACTTTTACTTCCTCTAAATGATCAAGTTTGGTCAACTTCCCAGCAACGCCGACGGCCGTGAAGCCACCGCGTGTCGGTCCGAAGACCTCACTAAATCATTCAATCGGTAGTAGCGACGGGCGGTGTGTACAAAGGGCAGGGACGTAATCAACGCGAGCTTATGACTCGCGCTTACTAGGAATTCCTCGTTTATGGGGGATAATTGCAAACCCCAATCCCCAGCACGAAGGAGTTTCAGCGGGTTGCCCGGGCCTCTAGGCCAGGGAGAACATGCTGATTCCTTCAGTGTAGCGCGCGTGCGGCCCAGGACATCTAAGGGCATCACAGACCTGTTATTGCTCAATCTCGTGCGGCTCGAAGCCGCCGGTCCCTCTAAGAAGAATTTTAATACGTCGCCAGTGAGTTGCGTGACGGAGCCACGCACACCTAAATGACGACGCCTATTTAGCAGGCTAGAGTCTCGTTCGTTACCGGAATTAACCAGACAAATCGCTCCACCAACTAAGAACGGCCATGCACCACCACCCACCGAATCAAGAAAGAGCTGTTAATCTGTCAATCCTTCCGGTGTCCGGGCCTGGTGAGATTTCCCGTGTTGAGTCAAATTAAGCCGCAGGCTCCACTCCTGGTGGTGCCCTTCCGTCAATTCCTTTAAGTTTCAGCTTTGCAACCATACTCCCCCCGGAGTCCAAAATCTTTGGTTTCCCGGAAGCTGCCCGCCGAGCCATTGTAGTAACGTCGGCGGATCGCTAGATGACATATTTACGGTTAGAACTAGGGCGGTATCTAATCGCCTTCGAACCTCTAACTTTCGTTCTTGATTGATGAAAACACCTTTGGCAAATGCTTTCGCTGATGTTCGTCTTGCGACGATCCAAGAATTTCACCTCTAACGTCGCAATACGAATGCCCCCAGTTATCCCTATTAATCATTACCTCGGAGTTCTGAAAACCAACAAAATAGAACCGAGATCATATTCTATTATTCCATGCACGAAATATTCAAGCAGCATTTTGAGCCCGCTTTGAGCACTCTAATTTGTTCAAAGTAAAATTGTCGGCCCACCTCGACACTCACCGAAGAGCACCGCGATAGGATTTTGATATTGAACCGGCGTATTACCGCCGGCTCACCGACGATATGCTCCGCAGACGTGTCAGTATCACCGCGGATGCGGTGCACCGACAGCGCGGCGCACAAATGCAACTACGAGCTTTTTAACCGCAACAATTTTAGTATACGCTATTGGAGCTGGAATTACCGCGGCTGCTGGCACCAGACTTGCCCTCCAATTGTTCCTCGTTAAAATATTTAAAGTGTACTCATTCCGATTACGAGGCCTCGTAAGAGTCCCGTATCGTTATTTTTCGTCACTACCTCCCCGTGCCGGGAGTGGGTAATTTGCGCGCCTGCTGCCTTCCTTGGATGTGGTAGCCGTTTCTCAGGCTCCCTCTCCGGAATCGAACCCTGATTCCCCGTTACCCGTGACAACCATGGTAGTCGCAGAAACTACCATCGAAAGTTGATAAGGCAGACATTTGAAAGATGCGTCGCCGGTACTGGACCATGCGATCGGCAAAAGTTATCCAGATTCATCAAAATTAACGACTTCAGACGCGGGGCCCTCCGTCGATTGGTTTTGATCTAATAAAAGCACTCATCCCATCACTGGTCAGAGTTCTGATTGCATGTATTAGCTCTAGAATTACCACAGTTATCCAAGTAACTGAGTAAGATCTAAGGAACCAAAACTGATATATTGAGCCATTCGCGGTATCGCCTTAATACGGCTTGCACTGAGACATGCATGGCTTAATCTTTGAGACAAGCATATAACTACTGGCAGGATCAACCAGGGAGCTATCGAATAGAACACGCGCTCGTAGCGCGCACTCCGTCGATCCCGCGCGTCGACGATCCTAGATCACGCCGACGCGTTACGGGCGAGCTCTGTAAAACGTACACACAACACGCACATGTAAATAAATATTTATATGTAGTGTTGTGCGCACATAGAGAGTTTGGGGTCGCCGACGGGCGAACGTTTGAAACGGTTGTATCTCAAACACGTCAAACGTCCGCTGCCCGCCTGCATTTTCAGGACACACTGACGTGGCCCCAATTGGGAACGTTCGTACCGAGACGCGTTCACATTTTATTTAAAAAAACGTTTAACACAATACGGATGTGAAACAATCACGATTCCGCCCGGTGTCTATAGAGTAATGCCTCGCTAGATAGAGGTGTAAGTATAATTTTTCTCGGGACCGCTTCGATTCTATACGGACTCGTGCATACACAACGGTCCGTCGGCCCACACAGTTAAAGAGATTCATCTATCTCTCTCGTTTTATCCGAGAGAATACGAGAGACGACGAACGACGACGACGACGACGACGACGATAGTCGAGTCGTCCTGTCTGTCTGTAACGACGCGACTTTATTACATATATACATAGGTAGCAAAGTCTAGCGTCGTCTCTTTCTCGTACTCTCTATTATCGAACAAACGAGAGTGATGATAAATATTTATGATAGAGCGGACAACGAATAAGAACGCGTTGTCGCCCTAGCCTGCACAGCGGCGGCGCACGAACGAACGAACGAACGAACGAACGAACGAACGAATGCACACTCACGGACGGTACACGAACGAGAGTCGAGAGAGTGTTTTCTTATAGCAAAGATTTTATTCGTCGCGTCGAAAACACTCCGCCGCGGTCAAGCACATACATCACTCTCTACTCGTGATAATCGTACAACTACTTCGTGTGTGCACATATGTTGCTGTGTAGAGTAGAAACACACATGACAACACTAGCACACAGTCCAATTCGTAGACGATTATAACACATAACACATATATATGCACACCGTTTTTTTTTGTTTTCTTTCGGGGTGCATATATATGTGTTTTTCGTGATGATGCGCGCCCGCCGCCCGTCAACAACACAGAGTCGAGTCGCCGAAGTGAGACAACAAACGACGGAGACTGACTCTATGTTGTGAAACAGCTCTATCTCGCGCTCGCACTCGCCGCCGATCGTCGTTTGTCGTGAAACAAATGACGATCGCACCGCTGTACACATATGTCAAATCGTAGAGTCTGTGTCGTCGGGTTTGCGCGTTTCGCCGTGTGTGTGTACATAATAATATACATATGTGTGTTCGACGAGCAGGATTTTGTTTTTGTCCTGTCGATGACACAATTACCCAGACCTCCGACGCCTCACCCCTCACCCCCCCCCAGGCCAAGAGGGGAGGGGGGAGCGGGGGGGGGGGGGGGGCTTAATTTGCTGAATATAGGAGGGTTTTTTCAGTAGTCGGATCGGCAGGGTATTATTACAGTGATAGCGGGTAGACGGGGAGGGAGAGGGGGAGCAAAGGGGTTCAAGGGGGCGGTGGGTGATTAAGGGGAGGGGAGGGGGGAGGGTAGAGGTAGTGCTATGGTGCGTCATTGTGTGATCGTATATTGATTGCAGGAGGGGGTGCATGCGAGCACCCCCCCCCCTCCCCGGTCTTATCACCCCCCCCCCTCCCCCTCCCCCGTCGCCGTTCCCCTTCGTACCACAGTCCCAAAA